>NW_025291727.1:0-1051 GCF_018294505.1 Triticum aestivum | reverse complement strand
AGTCGAAGACGATCCTCCCTTTCCCAAGTTGCTTCATCCTCAGAATGGTGCGACCATTGAACCTTGAGAAACTTGATATTATGACGTCGCGTGGTACGTTCGGCTTGATCGAGGATACGAATGGGGTACTCTCGATATGTAAGATCATCTTGGAGATCAAGCGTTTCGTGGTCCACTTCACGGATAGGATCCGAGAAGCAACGCCTGAGTTGAGAAACGTGGAAGACATCGTGAACTCTGGAGAGGTGCGGAGGTAGTTCCAACTGGTAGGCAACTTCTCCTCGTTTGGCAAGAATGCGAAAAGGTCCAATGTAACGAGGAGCCAATTTGCCTTTGATACCAAAACGATGGGTTCCCTTCAGAGGGGTGACCCGAAGATAAGCCTTCTCGTCAACCTCGAAAGTCATAGCCTTATGTTTTCGGTCATATTGACTCTTTTGACGGGATTGGGCTGTTTTCAACTTTTCACGAACGATACGAACTTGTTCTTCTGCTTCCTGAATCATATCCGGGCCAAAGAATTGTCTTTCCCCGGTCTCTGACCAGTTAAGGGGTGTTCGACATCGACGTCCATAGAGAACTTCAAAAGGGGCTTTACCCAAGCTAGATTGATAGCTGTTGTTGTAAGCGAATTCGGCAAATGGAAGGCACTTCTCCCAGTCCATTCCGAAAGAGATAACGGAGGCTCGAAGCATGTCTTCTAGAATCTGATTGACGCGTTCCACTTGACCACTTGACTGAGGGTGGAAAGCGGTGCTAAAGGAAAGACGGGTTCCCATAGCATTTTGGAAACTTTCCCAAAATCGAGAGGTGAAAAGACTTCCTCGATCCGAGTTAATTTCCAAAGGAACACCATGGAGAGACACTATTCGGGAGATGTACAAATCTGCCAGCTGACTAGCGGTTATACTCTCACGAACAGGTAAGAAGTGGGCTACTTTGGAAAGACGATCGACCACGACGAAAATAGCATTATTCCCTCTCTTGGTCCTGGGAAACCCGGTAATGAAATCCATACCAATTTTATCCCATTTCCATTCAGGAATAGCTA
>NW_025291726.1:0-1051 GCF_018294505.1 Triticum aestivum | reverse complement strand
CATACATAATGTAGTACTTCTTGAGGCGTCGGTTCGTATCCCTCTCTCGCACTAGAGTTAGCCTAAACTAACTAGTGGTTGTCGCTCGGAAACCGGTACACTCGGGCCTGACACTCCGGCCACTCGTGTATACTCCTGCTGTAGCACTTCTTCGCCATCGATGATCTATGCACCTGCATCGTCACATGAGTCGATGATATGCAACATATATAGTTGAGCAACAGAAAGAGACAAACTTGGCAAAAATAGAAGCAACATATCATAAGCATAAATAACAAAGTTCATCATACCCAAAATGCCCTAACTAGAGTGATCTTCGCTAGTTGAGGAGGACAATTTAATTACATCACAAATAAAGTTTCATCGTGCATAAGTCAAAGTTTCGTCATAGAGAAAGTATGGACTAAACGGACACATTGTCATATATCGTCAAATCACTCCAACATGTCGTGCCATCCATCCAAGTCAGGGAGATAGTTCCCGAGCTTAGTGAAAGGCTTCATGTCGAGACGCTGAGCCGACACCCGTGTTCGGACGTCTTCCCGAGACATTTGCCCTTCTTCGTAGAACATCCCTGTTTTTTCGACAACCTCCTTCATGATGATTTGGGCAAGTTCACGCTGGTTGTGATAGAACTTAGCTCGAAGTCAATGATCCTCGATATCTCCTAAGTTCTTTGCCCATTGCAAAATATGGGCATCGACGGATGTAGGTGACATGCGAAGGTTCTAATGATCCCGTCTGTACTCCAGCATGTGGTGGAGGACATAGAATCCTTCACTAAGAGTACCACTCGGTTGCTGGATGCAGCAGAAGTCGGTCTTATGGACGAAGGCGGCCGTGCGGTTCTTTACCTTCTTGGTCTTGATCTCTCCACCCCATACGCCGTACACAAAGATAGCACTGTTGAGAACATACTTGATGTGGGTGTAATCCTTTTTGGTCATGTTCTTCGATGAGTCCAAGTAAAGTGAGTGGGAGAATCGGGGATAAAGGATGATGAGGACGGCGCGCCCGCTGAGGGAGTCCTGGATTAGGGGGTATCCGGACA
>NW_025291725.1:0-1051 GCF_018294505.1 Triticum aestivum | reverse complement strand
CTGCCTGCCCTCCTCTCCTCGCCTCGATGCCCCTGGACGACGCCACGCCTCCCCCCTGCTCTCTCTCACTCTCCCCCGGCTCTTCCCTCCTCTCCCTCGCTCTCTCTCTCTCACACGGCCGAACACCATCCTCGCCGCCGTTCGTCACAGCAGCCGTCTCCGGCCACCCCTCGCTCCCCCGACTAGCTCAGAAGCTCCGCCACGACCCCCTCTTCCTCCCCACCGCTCCACAGCTCCCCGGAAGCCCTGCATCGCCGCCACGTCGCCGTTCCCCTCTTCGGGCTCCGACCATCGTCGCCGTCGAATTCGTCGTCTCCAGCGCGTCCCCGAGCCCGCTAACCATCCCTGCAGCTCCGCGGTGAGCCCCCGGATCGTTTCCCCCTTCTCCCCTGGTCTCTCCCGACCTCTAGGCCCTAGCCCCACCTTGGCTGAGAGCTCCACGCCGCCGGCGATGTCGCCGTCGTGGCCACGGTCACCGTAGCACCCAACCGAGCACACCATCGTGCTCCACACCTCACCAGGAGCACGTAGCACACACCAACGCCTCCCCAAACCCCCTGCAACGCCGATTCCGACTGCACCCGAACTCCGGCGGCCGCAGCCGAGCTCGCCGCCGTCGACTCCGGCCACCCCAGGCTCGGCCACCACCACCGTTCGACGCGCGGGAGCAAGGGCTCTCCAATGAGCCCAAGCACGGCCTCGCCCGTGCCCTGTAGCGCGATCCCGCGTCGCGCCGCCGTCTCGGGCCTCGCCGGCGTCATGTCGCCGGTGGGTTTGACCCACTTTGACCACGGCAGGAACCCCCCTGAGTCCCTGACAGGTGGGCCCAGCCCTGTAGCTAATTAGGATTAGCGCTAACCACTGTTAGTTAACCCTCTGACACTGACCAGTGGGCCCCAGCGCCACTAATCCCTAATTAGGATTAATTTAATTCTGTTAAATCCCCCTGTCACTGACGTGTGGCCCCCACACGTCAGGTTTGACCCCAGCCAGCCACAGTTGACCACTGACGTCATGCTGACGTCATGCTGGCGCAATAATTATAATTTCT
>NW_025291724.1:0-1051 GCF_018294505.1 Triticum aestivum | reverse complement strand
TTTGATTCTGGGCTCTTTCATGGACTATTACTCACCATTTTGGGGTCCCAGAGCTATTTCCACGATTGACGATCCCCGCGGTGCGTTTACGTGTCCATCGTCAATAGTCGCAATTTTGGCCGATTCTGGCCCGTTCCGTGCACTATTACTCACCGTATTGGGGTCCGAAAGCGATTTCCATGGTTGTTGAACCCTAAGGTGTGCTTACGTGTCGGTCATCAGCAATCGTAGTTTGTGCTGATTCTGGCCTGATTCTTGGACTATTACTCACCGTTTTGGGGTCCCAAAGCGATTTCCATAGTTGTTGAGCCCCAAGGTGCGCTTACGTGTCGGTCATCAACACTCGCAGTTTTGGCCGATTCTGGCCCGTCTCTTGGTCTATTACTCAGTGTTTTGGGGTCCCGGAGTGATTTCCTCGATTGACGAACCCTGGGGTGCGTTTGCGGGTCGGTCATCAACACTCATAGTTTTGGCCGATTCTGGCCCGTTTCATGGACTATTACTCAGTTTTGGGGCCCCGGAGTGATTTCCACAACGGACGAACCCCAGGGTGCGTGTACGTGTCGGTTATCAACACTCTTAATTTTCGCCAATTCTGGTTCCTTTCGTGCACTATTACTCACCGTTTTGGGGTCCTAAAGCGATTTCTATGATTGACGATCCCTGGGGTGCATTTATTTGTCGGTCGTCAACACTCACAGTTTTGGCCGACTCTGCCCCGTTTCATGGACTATTACTCATTGTTTTGGTATCTCGGAGCCATTTCCATGATTGACGCACCCCGGGGTGCGCTTACATTTTGTTCACCAGCAATCCTATTTCGTTCGATTCTGGGCTATTTCATGGACTATTACTCACCATTTTGGGGTCCCAGAGCTATTTCCACGATTGACGATCCCCGCGGTGCGTTTACGTGTCCGTCATCAACAGTCGCAATTTTGGCCGATTCTGGCCCGTTTCATGCACTATTACTCACCGTTTTGGGGTCCAAAAGCGATTTCCATGGTTGTTGAACCCTAAGGTGTGCTTACGTGTCGGTCATCAGCAATCG
>NW_025291723.1:0-1051 GCF_018294505.1 Triticum aestivum | reverse complement strand
TTTGATTCTGGGCTCTTTCATGGACTATTACTCACCATTTTGGGGTCCCAGAGCTATTTCCACGATTGACGATCCCCGCGGTGCGTTTACGTGTCCATCGTCAATAGTCGCAATTTTGGCCGATTCTGGCCCGTTCCGTGCACTATTACTCACCGTATTGGGGTCCGAAAGCGATTTCCATGGTTGTTGAACCCTAAGGTGTGCTTACGTGTCGGTCATCAGCAATCGTAGTTTGTGCTGATTCTGGCCTGATTCTTGGACTATTACTCACCGTTTTGGGGTCCCAAAGCGATTTCCATAGTTGTTGAGCCCCAAGGTGCGCTTACGTGTCGGTCATCAACACTCGCAGTTTTGGCCGATTCTGGCCCGTCTCTTGGTCTATTACTCAGTGTTTTGGGGTCCCGGAGTGATTTCCTCGATTGACGAACCCTGGGGTGCGTTTGCGGGTCGGTCATCAACACTCATAGTTTTGGCCGATTCTGGCCCGTTTCATGGACTATTACTCAGTTTTGGGGCCCCGGAGTGATTTCCACAACGGACGAACCCCAGGGGGCGTGTACGTGTCGGTTATCAACACTCATAATTTTCGCCAATTCTGGTTCCTTTCGTGCACTATTACTCACCGTTTTGGGGTCCTAAAGCGATTTCTATGATTGACGATCCCTGGGGTGCATTTATTTGTCGGTCGTCAACACTCACAGTTTTGGCCGACTCTGCCCCGTTTCATGGACTATTACTCATTGTTTTGGTATCTCGGAGCCATTTCCATGATTGACGCACCCCGGGGTGCGCTTACATTTTGTTCACCAGCAATCCTATTTCGTTCGATTCTGGGCTATTTCATGGACTATTACTCACCATTTTGGGGTCCCAGAGCTATTTCCACGATTGACGATCCCCGCGGTGCGTTTACGTGTCCGTCATCAACAGTCGCAATTTTGGCCGATTCTGGCCCGTTTCATGCACTATTACTCACCGTTTTGGGGTCCAAAAGCGATTTCCATGGTTGTTGAACCCTAAGGTGTGCTTACGTGTCGGTCATCAGCAATCG
>NW_025291722.1:0-1051 GCF_018294505.1 Triticum aestivum | reverse complement strand
AGCAAGAAACTAAGATTGCAATCTGGATATTGCGAATATAAGATGAAAGCTTTATTGATCAAGGTGGGGTTCTGTGACGCCTTTGTCTGGTCGTTGAACACAAACGAAGTACGCGAAGTTGCAGCTATGGCGAACTTTTAATCTAAACAAAACCCAAAGTCTAAACGATGCCCTAAGGGCTGTATATATGGAGGAAGAGGGGGTAATTTCGTGGCCCTTGGTGGAGGGGTCCGAAATCAACCCTATCTCTTGTTTCCCCACACATACGGACTCTAAAAATAGCCTATACTTATGTATTTCGAAATTACATGGGCCTGGCCCAATAATAAGGTGACACAGCACCTAAAATAGCCTCGGGACGAAATTTATGAAGTGGCATCTTGTATATTTCGTCCAAGGCTTCATGCACCCATTATGGTGGCTTCAAAGTCCTGAAATCATCACTTGTAACTCCGTTCTTGTTCCCCTTGCGCATGCCATCATCTCCATGCTTGTTCTTGCTCCAATGTTCATCCTTCTCCAAGCTAGGCCCTCATTTGTAAGCAAAACAAATGTATCCAATTTAGGCAGCATCATATTCTCATGAACATTAGAATCATTACCAAGAAACGAAAGTACCTGGTAATTTAGTTGGCGTGCACGAGCTCTAGTAATTGGTCCAGTATGTATAGCAGCAGGGGTTGTGGGTGTAACAATTGTATTGATGTCCTCATCAGATAAGAAGTTGGTTCTAGATTTGTACGAACCCACAGATCAGTACAAGTGAGGAATCTAACTACTTCATGAAGCACAAGTGAATATACTAGGCATGTTATGAGATGCAGATTGAGAGATCTAACTTGTGTGAAGAGAAACTTCTTATGGTAGAAAGTGACAGAACCATGAGATCAAAAGGGGCTGTAAAAAGAAGTTTTATTTACCACACTTGGAACTGCTAGACGGAGTGGGAGATGATGCCGAGCAGTTCAATCCTCCGTGCCCTAACTTGGCGACGGAAGACACCTACGGCGACGGCGGAGAGGACGATGTCCGCGATCGGCGTGAAGACGGC
>NW_025291721.1:0-1051 GCF_018294505.1 Triticum aestivum | reverse complement strand
GCTCATTGGACCGCACACATCGGTATGTATGATTTCCAATAAGTTGGTTGCTCGCTCCATTGTTCCGGAGAACGGAGTCTTGGTCATCTTGCCCATGAGGCATGGTTCGCACGTGTCAAACGATTCATAATCAAGAGACTCTAAAAGTCCATCGGCATGGAGCTTCTTCATGCGCTTGACACCAATGTGACCAAGGCGGCAGTGCCACAAGTATGTGGGACTATCGTTATCAACTTTACATCTTTTGGCATCTACACTATGAACATGTGTAATATTACGCTCGAGATTCATTAAGAATAAACCATTGACCATCGGAGCATGACCATAAAACATATCTCTCATATAAATCGAACAACCATTATTCTCAGACTTAAATGAGTAGCCATCTCGTATTAAACGAGATCCAGATACAATGTTCATGCTCAAACTTGGCACTAAATAACAATTATTAAGGTTCCAAACTAATCCCGTAGGTAAATGTAGAGGCAGCGTGCCGACGGCGATCACATCGACTCTGGAACCATTCCCGACGCGCATCGTCACCTCGTCCTTCGCTAGTCTCCGTTTATTCCGCAGCTCCTGCTGTGAGTTACAAATATGAGCAACGGCACCGGTATCAAATACCCAGGAGTTACTACGAGTACTGGTAAGGTACACATCAATTACATGTATATCAAATATACCTTTGGTTTTGCCGGCCTTCTTATCTGCTAAGTATTTGGGGCAGTTCCGCTTCCAGTGACCCTTCCCCTTGCAATAAAAGCACTCAGTCTCAGGCTTAGGTCCATTCTTTGACTTCTTCCCGGTAACTGGCTTACCAGGCGCGGCAACCTCCTTGCCGTCCTTCTTGAAGTTCTTCTTACCCTTGCCCTTCTTGAACTTAGTGGTCTTATTGACCATCAACACTTGATGTTCTTTCTTGATTTCAGCCTCTGCTGACTTCAGCATCGAGAACACTTCAGGAATGGTCTTTTCCATCCCCTGCATGTTGTAGTTCATCACAAAGCTCTTGTAGCTTGGTGGGAGCGACTGGAGGATTCTGTCAATGACC
>NW_025291720.1:0-1051 GCF_018294505.1 Triticum aestivum | reverse complement strand
GTAGAACAAGAAACAAAACCCAAAAATAATGTTCCTATAACTACTAGGATGTGGTGGTAAAACGCTCACAGTAAAGCAAATATCAATGTCTTACAAGTTCTTACCATGCAGCAGGCGGTGATCGGCAACCAGCGGTGTCAAGTAACTCCGAATATTGAGTAAAGCGATTGCCAGGGGAGCGTACGTATACACGGTGTAGAAATATGTGGAGCTGGGTTGGCTATATATGGTAGCAAAAGATTAGCAATAATCAATTCAAAGATGCAATGTTGAATAAACGCTCAACGACGGTACTGTGCTGGTCCTAGGCTAGACCGGACTAGAGACGCGAGCCTAGAACACTAATGAGGTCACGTCGTAGCACAACTAGCATCAATGAAGGATACTAAGTAGCTCTGGACAGCAAGATATAAGTGAAGATCACAACGGCAGTAAAGATAATGAGGTGAAACAACAGCCAAGCAGGATATATCAACAGCTTTGTCTCCAACTTTCCTCTGAAAAAGTTTGTGCCGATTTTTTTGTTTTTTTTCTTCTCTTTTTTTTCCCTCACACTTTTTTTTCTTTCTCTCCTTTTTTTTCTCTGACTTTTTTTCCTTTTTTTCTCTCGTTTTTTTCTCTCTTTTTTTCTCCCTCTTTCCAAAACAAACTAGATAAGATGCAGATTGGATCAAGTGAAGATGTGAACGATCTCAACTATTATTATGACAATGAATGGTGGGTAGCACGTGGTGGAAATTAATAGATGGGATGGTGGACAGCGGAAGGGATAATGATGCAGCGGCGGCGTGACTAATGTGAACAGAACTCGAAACTCTAAAGGAACTAGACACTAAGACCAGCAACTGACACGACGATGCAACCGATAATTCAACTATGCAAGCAACGAATAGAAAATTGCAAAGGCTCAGACTGGCTTGGATAAAGGATGAACAGATCTAACTTTTTTGTGGCTTTTTCATGAACTATAGGTATGAATGACAGATGCGATCTAAACTATGAAAAACTGTAAAATCTCACCGAGCAACCTGAAAACTGATACCACTTGATA
>NW_025291719.1:0-1051 GCF_018294505.1 Triticum aestivum | reverse complement strand
TGGGAATTTCACCACCTCTTGAGAATTCTTGATACAAGTGATACTTCTCACCATCACCATTCCTTCTTGTTCCCAGTGTTGATTCTAACCGGGATTCCAACAAGGGAATGATGCTGCTTGGAATTCTGTACTTCTAGCAACCCTATTGCTTTGAAGTTAACGATCGATAGTTCGTTCTTAGACTGTTGGTTATTGAATCATCACTCTAACAGTGATCTTGCTGCCTAAGGTCATATTTCGGGCACACCCTTCAACTAATGATTAACGGTGTATGTTTTCCTCGAGCATACAACATTATATCATTTGATTTGACAAGTGTCATCCTCTTGCTCACATTATTGTGGAAATCCATCCGTTTGGAATTCTCGATGAATTGTCGCTGAGCCCATCAGCCACCTCCTCATCCTCTCCTTGGTTTAATGATGAACTATTGTTTCAGGAACCCGCTCCCATAGTTCATTTCCCGAGAATCTTACAATGTCATCTCGCCAATTGTGTTACACCTTTTCTTCTCAGACATCCTGAGTCTGACATATCCTAACACCAATCAGATCTGAATCTCGGTCAGATATGATGGTTGGGATATATTTTCAAGAGTTATAACAATGGTCTTTATGTGACCGGTAAGGTGATGACATGCCTAGCGCACCGGGCCGGAGGACCCATTGTTATAGTTTTCCTTTTTAGCAAGGTTAATCATTCTTCCATGAGGAAATTGTAAGACTTATTCTATAAGTTGTTTCCGATGGATCCTTTGTATCCAAAGTCTGGCCTTTGATTGAAGACCATGTCAATGCTATCTCGAAGCATGTCTGTGGTACTCCGAATTTCAACAAGAACATTTGAAGCCAATGCTAAATGTTTCTTACTAAATTATCCAAACACCGTTGTATGGGTAATGTCATGATACTCTCTCCCCTTTCCTAAAGGGTTTTCTACGTTGTATCCTGTCATGGATATCATGCTCTGCTTGTCCTTGGGGAGGATATACCCTTGAAATATGTGTTTAAACACATTTTCCTTTCCATTGTTCTGTTAATCTGATGCTCAC
>NW_025291718.1:0-1051 GCF_018294505.1 Triticum aestivum | reverse complement strand
CGAACGGAGGGAGTGTATAGGAAGTTTAAAGCTACATCAGTCCTACAGTACAGTGTGTGTGACGCTGAGTTTTTTTTCAAGGAGGAAAAGAAAAAAAACCGGCCTCCGCATATCTCGATGTACATAGCCATCAATGACAATGACCATGAGCTTGAAAGAAATTAAGTGACAAAAGAGGTGATTGGTGTCACGTCGCATTCACGGGATTGAACACGTGGGTGTTGAGGAGACATTTTTTTATAGGATTACAAGAATTTTGATTGGTGGTTGCGAACTTGGGATAAGATGTATATGAGTCAATAATTCAGCTAACATACGATGAAGTATGTGGTTGGTGTCATTGATGAGTATGATCCAAAAATTCAACAAATGCCTTTGATTGCTCGGTTGGAGTCATTGATGGCGTCTGGAACACGTTATGTAATATTTGTGGAAGGGTTACATGTATGTGGCTGTTTTTGGAGGTGGTAGATGTGTTGGATATGTGAGCAGATTTTAACCTACGAAAGATTTAATAGGGCAACAATACTCAATGGTTGGCATGCGGTCAGGTTGGTGTGGCGCACGATGCATCTACATCCTACTTATTACGAATTGAGTGCGACTTTGTCCCCCAATATTTTTTTCGGTTCTGGCTTTTTCTGATAGGGGCGGAAAATCCGGTTTCCGTTAAATCTCAGAGAATTCTGGATTTTTTACGTCCGAATTATCCAAAAGAATTATGTATTTAAAAAAAATTAGCATCAAAATATACTATATTTAACCCGTTGTGCATATTTTTCATGTTTCACCGTGTGCTGGCTATGCAGATTTGCCATTCATATTTCTTATGAACTGCGAGGAGTAAACAGAGAGTTGGTCCGAGCCACCCATCCATTCACAGAATTAAGAGTGATATAGGGGGTTTTGATGTCATTGTTGATCGGGTCTCAAACACGTTATGTGATGTGATATTTGTGGTAAGATTACATGTATGTGATGTGTTTAGAGGTGGTAGATGTGTTGGATATATGAGCAATTTTTAACATAGGAAAGATTCAACATGGCAACA
>NW_025291717.1:0-1051 GCF_018294505.1 Triticum aestivum | reverse complement strand
CACCAAGGGTCACGAAATTCCCCCCTCTTCCTCCATATATACAGCCCTTAGGGCATCGTTTAGACTTTGGGTTTTGTTTAGATTAAAAGTTCGCCATAGCTGCAACTTCGCGTACTTCGTTTGTGTTCATCGACCAGACAAAGGCGTCACAGAACCCCACCTTGATCAATAAATCTTTCATCTTATATTCGCAATATCCAGATTGCAATCTCAGTTTCTTGCTTGTTCTTCGTTTGCTCGCAGGAAACAGACCCTCGTGGTCAGGTTGATCGTGCTCCGGCGTGGTTAATAACCTCTCGGAGTTGGTTTAGCGATTGCTAAGGGGTGACGTCCTCGCACGTTCGTAGTCGGATCGTCAAAGTCGACTGCCACCAAAGCGATATCCATCATCTCATCGAAAGACGGGACACCTTTGCCTCTATCAAGTGGTATCAGATTTCCAGGTTGCTCGGTGAGATTTTACAGTTTTTCGCAGTTTAGATCGAGTCTGTTCTTCATACCTACAGTCCACGAAAAAGCCACACAAAAAAAATTAGGGTTAGTTCATCATATCCGAACCAATCTGAGCCTTTGCATAATCTTTTTAGGGTTTTGCTTTGTTGAATTTGCGGTTGCATCGTCGTGTCTAGTTGCTGGTCTTAGAGTCTAGTCTTTTAGAGTTTCGAGTTGTGGTCATAAGTTGTCACGCCGCCGCCGCACCATCATTATCGCCCCTGCCATCTACCACCACCGCTTATCCGCCACCGCTTCGAATCCGTATCCATATACCACCACCGCTGTCATATACCACTACCGCTGCCATCTACTACCATATATCCACCACCAATCCGAGTTTTTGTCATATTAGGTTTGTTTTCGAGATCCATCTAGATTCCGATTCGTGTTTCCTTGTCGGAGTAGGATTCGAAAAAAAAAGAGTCCGGAAACCACCCTCCGTTTAGGCCCAAAATTTTTCAAAAACGCATTTTTTGAAAAAAAAATCTGGCTATCCTATTTTTAGGTGTTTCTGAGTGTTTTGAGACAGGTGCCATTATAGGAAGTTTTTTTTTGA
>NW_025291716.1:0-1051 GCF_018294505.1 Triticum aestivum | reverse complement strand
TTCATTGATGCTAGTTGTGCTACGCCGTGACCTCATTAGTGTTCTAGGCTCGCGTCTCTAGTACGGTCTAGCCTAGGACCAGCACAGTACCGTCGTTGAGCGTTTATTCAACATTGCATCTTTGAATTGATTATTGCTAATCTTTTGCTACCATATATAGCCAACCCAGCTCCACATATTTCTACACCGTGTATACAAACGCTCCCCTGGCAATCGCTTTACTCAATATTCGGAGTTACTTGACACCACTGGTTGCCGATCACCGCCTGCTGCATGGTAAGAACTTGTAAGACATTGATATTTGCTTTACTGTGAGCGTTTTACCACCACATCCTAGTAGTTATAGGAACATTATTTTTGGGTTTTGTTTCATGACAGGATCCAGAGTCAATTCATGGGCTTTGTCGATCGCGGGAGACGTGCCACCACCTTTGCAAATACCACAACCATCACGAGAGGTGCACAAACATCCAAAAGCACATGATCAGGTTAATGTATCTATACCACCATTTAATGGCCGTTTTAAACCTGCTTTATATATTGAATGGGAGTTTGACATAAAAAATATATTTGCTTCCCATAATTTCAATGAACATAAAAAGGTTAAGGTTGCGGTTGGTTCTTTCACTGGTTATGCTTTGGTTTGGTGGAGTGAATATTGTCGGTTACACCTTGATTATATACCTACTACTTGGGATGATTTGAAACTTGCCATGCGACATACTTTCGTTCCTGTTTATTATACTCGTGACATGATTAAGAAGTTGCAACACTTAAAACAAGGTAGTGAAACTGTAACAAAATATTATGATGATTTACAAACTACCTTGTTGCATTCCTCTTTAGAAGAAAGTGAAGATGATTTTATGGATAGATTTTGGGGAGGATTAAACCGTGATATTCAAGAGATACTAATTCATGAAGAGTGTTATCCTATGGACCATTTGTTTCATCTTGCTTGCAAAGCTGAACAGGAAATAAAACGACGTGTTGGCCACGAGGAGAACAAGCGCACGGTGCACATTCCAAGAGTTGATATGATTGTTCCTTC
>NW_025291715.1:0-1051 GCF_018294505.1 Triticum aestivum | reverse complement strand
TCCCTGAGGAATGAAGCGGGCACGGAAGGCAGCCTGAAAGTCTGGCCAGGAGATGATTGTCCCAACTGGCAGAGTACGCCTATGGCTGTCCCACCATTGAGCTGCGGGTCCCTTCAGGAAGAAGGAAGCAAAAGTGACATAGCTGGCAGGGGCTACATCAGCAGACTCCATTTCATAGGTGATGTCACGGAGCCAGTCATCAGCATCCAGCGGCTGGGTTGAGCTGCGGTACACACTTGGGTTGAGGCGTATGAAATCCTGCAGAGTTGTTGTGTTTGGATGCTGGTTCATATTGGGGCGAGGAAACTGAGCCATCATGTTTTCCATGAACTGGCGATTCATCTCAAGCTGTTGGATCATACCAGCCATGTACTCAGGCGGTGGTGGGAAGTTTCCACCACGACCACGACCAGCTGGTCTAACCATCCTGCTAATATATAACAGGGGTAGTTCAGTATTGAGAATTTGCATAGACAAGAGTCATTCATGATGAAACATGCATAATGAAAGGAGCACGACAGATACCACATAGATAGTCGGCATAACTTACAAAAGGGGTCGGACATAGAGTTTAGTACACAGAGTTCCGTACATAGACTAAGTCATCATAGGCGGCACGCAGGCTCGCGAGTGCATCTAAGACTAATGAGCAAGACTACATCAGTCCCAGGAGGTACTGTGAAGGTAGCTGTAACCTGACAGCTGGTAGTGAGGCAACGGATAGTCCTCCACGTCAGTGGCCTGGGGGCCGCGGATACTCTGGTGTAGAACCCGACGCTCAGGTGGCAGAAGAGGACCAAGTGTGGGAGAGTAGCCTCCCACCTCTGGCCATCCGACACCGTGGGGCATCACGGTCCTGGCTGGGTAGATCGCAGAACGCGGCAGCTGTCCAGACCGGACAAAGGGGTGCAACCGCGTCAGAGCCCTGTAAAGGTGCTGACGAGTGGTGTACAACTCGTGGCGAAGAGCTCTGTTAGCTCGGTCCAGCCCATCAGCATGCAGAACCAGGCGCTGATGGTGGAACGGCTCTCGGGTGACGGTGGAGTAGGCG
>NW_025291714.1:0-1051 GCF_018294505.1 Triticum aestivum | reverse complement strand
TGGTCGATTCTTACCCGTTTCATGGACTATTACTCACTGTTTTGGGGTCACAAAGTGATTTCCATGCTTGTTGAAAAACAAGGTGCGCTTACGTGTTGGTCATCAACACTGACAGTTTTGGCCGATTCTGGCCCGTTTCGTGGACTATTACTCACTGTTTTGGGGTCCCGGAGTGACTTCCACAATTAACGTACCCCGGGGTGCATTCACGTGTCGGTCATTAACACTCGCGGTTTTTGTCGATTCTGGCCCGTTTCGTGGACTATTACTCAATGTTTTGGGGTCCCGAAGTGATTTTCCTGCTTGTTGAACCCCATGGTGCGCTTACGTGTCGGTCATCAACACTGACAGTTTCGGCCGATTCTGGCCCGTTTCATGGACTATTACTCACGGTTTTGGGGGCCCGGAGTGATTTCCATGATTAACAAACCCCGGGGTGCGTTTATGTGTCGGTCATCAAGACTTGCGGTTTTTGTCGATTCTGACCCGTTTTGTGGACTATTACTCACCGTTTTAGGGTCCCGAAGTGATTTCCATGCTTGTTGAAAAACAAGGTGCGCTTACGTGTTGGTCATCCACATTGACAGTTTTGGCCGATTCTAGCCCGTTTCGTGGACTATCACTCACCGTTTTGGGGACACTAAGTGATTTCCATGCTTGTTGAACTCCAAGGTGCGTTTATGTGTCGGTCATCAACACTAACAGTTTTGGCCGATTCTGGCCCGTTTAGTGGACTATTGCTCACCGTTTTGGGGACTCGGAGTGACTTCTACGATTAACGAACGCCGGGTGCATTTACGTGATGGTCATCAACACTCGCGGTTTTTGTCGATTCTGACCAGTTTCGTGGACTATTACTCACCGTTTTGGGGTCCCGAAGTGATTTCCATGCATGTTGAACAACAAGGTGCGCTTACGTGTCGGTCATCAACACTCGCAGTTTTGGCTGATTCTGGCCCGTTTCATGGACTATTACTCACTATTTTAGGGTCCCGGAGTAATTTCCATGATTAACGAACCCTGGGGTGCGTTTACGTGTCGGTCATCAACA
>NW_025291713.1:0-1051 GCF_018294505.1 Triticum aestivum | reverse complement strand
GGGCTTCTTTGTGATTATGCGTGCTCCTTGGATTCTTGGCTTCTTTTCTGGACATTTACTAGCGTAATGACCTAAATCCTTGCACCTGTAACAGGTGATATGACACAAGTCCTTCTCTGCAAAAATTGTGTTGTTCTCGGGTTGCCTTCTTTTTCTCTTCCTGGATTTCTCTCTAATGATCAGAGTTTCTATTTCCCGGGGATCAAACTTCACTACTGCTCTCGGGAAATATCCTAGATACTCTTTTATTCCCTTGGGGCAGTACTGCGAAAAATGTCCTTCTTCTCCACATGAATAGCAGGCAGTGGAGTAAAATCTGTTGAGGCCTTCTCCATCAGGGTCTTCAACACATTCCTTCATCATAGGTTCTTTCATAACTTCTCGGAGGGCTTCTTTCATTCCTTCTTCCTGCTCCTGAATAGTTTGTTGCACCATGGGGTAAATGTGACACTGGGTCGGGTAGTGGGTGGTTCCTTCACACAAGAAACAAGTCACCTGACTAGTTGGGCATTCCTCAGCAGGATGTTTCTCCTCACAATGAGGGCATCCATCCTTGTGTTCTTCCTGGGTGTGTCCTATTTCTCCGCAAATCTTGCAGGCACAAGGTTTATTTCTTGGTGTATCATGGTGCTTCCGGGTAAGACGTGATCTCAACAGGGTCTTCTTGAATTCCTCCCAAGTTCTTGCTCCATTAAATCCTTGTATGGCTTGATGCATTTTCCACCAGGTTGCAGCACTTTCTGTAAAGCACTGAAGAGCGTATTGAACCTCATACTTCCTTGGAATCAAATTGCTCCCGAAGTGATTTTCCATGTTCTGAATCCATAGCTCTGCCTCCGGCTGAGTCTTCGGTTCAGAGAATATCAGTCCAACTTCATTCATCATCTATGGGGTTCAAAAGTTTTGGGATGAGATATGAGAGAGGCGGGGAGGGATATACACACAATACAAACAATAGTTTTTGAAGAAACAAGTTTTACTTTGTGGCTGTCGGAAAACATCAAACAAATGACAGCTCACAAATCGTTGTATCTAACGTAAGTGTGTAACA
>NW_025291712.1:0-1051 GCF_018294505.1 Triticum aestivum | reverse complement strand
GGGGACTTCGTCAACTTAGCAAGCGGAAGCAGTTGCCAACCCGCCACCTCCCGGCCCAACCACCCTCATACAAGTTGCAGTTGTGGCAGTCGAGGAAATAGCAGCACCGTCCTGGGCTCAACCAATCCTCAAGTTTCTGGTGAACAAAGAACTGCTGACTGAGGAGATCTCAGCCAGGCAGGTGCAACGGCGAGCAGCAGCACACACCATCATCAATAGAGAGCTGGTACGGCGCAGTGTCACGGGCGTGTACCAGCGCTATGTAGAGCCGGAGAAAGGCCAAGCAATCCTCAAAGATATTCACCAGGGAGAATGTGGCCACCATGCGTCCTCAAGAGCACTTGTTGCCAAAGCCTTTTGCCATGGTTTCTTCTGGCCGACTACTCTCGAAAAGGCCAAAGAGTTGGTCCAGAAGTGCCAAGGGTGCCAAAGAATCCGCTCCAAGCCTCATTTGCCAACTTCTGCACTCAAGACTATTCCCATAGCTTGGCCATTTGCAGTTTGGGGTTTGGATATGGGGGGGCCATTCAAGACAGCCCATGGCGGCATGACTCATCTGCTTGTAGCTGTGGACAAGTTCACCAAGTGGATAGAGGCAAAGCCAATCAAGAACTGAATGGGCTGACTGCCGTGACCTTCATCACCGACATCACCACTCGGTATGGCATACCACATAGCATCATCACCGACAACGGCACAAATTTTGCCAGAGGAGCCTTGGCTCATTTCTGCATGACTCAGGGCATCCGACTGGACTTAGCATTCGTTGCCCACCCACAGTCAAACGGCTAGGTTGAGCGAGCAAATGGCCTCATCTTGTCCGGCATCAAGCCCCAACTGGTCGAGCCTCTAGAGCGTTCGGCCAACTGCTGGCTGGATGAGCTGCCGACCGTCCTCTGGAGCCTGTGCACAACTTCGAACAAGTCGACCGGCTTCACGCCCTTCTTCCTCATCTACGGTTCTGAAGCCGTCATCCCGACGGACATAGAGTTCGACTCCCCGCAAGTCACCATGTACACCAAAGCGGACGCCAAGGAGGCACGAGAAGACG
>NW_025291711.1:0-1051 GCF_018294505.1 Triticum aestivum | reverse complement strand
GCCAGGGGCTGGGCCGCGCCACGAGGGCGCCTGGGCCCCCCTAGCTCCCCTCTGGCCCTTCTTCTGGTACTGGTTTCCTTCGGGTGCGTGGATTTTCTGTGATTTTTCGTAGAATTTTCCGAGACACCTAAAAATCCATTTTCCTGCACACAATAAAACCATACAGGCAGCTCTGCTGAAAACAGCGTCAGTCCAGGTTAGTTTAGCTCAAATCATGCAAGAATGAGACCAAAACAATATCAAAAGTGTTTGGAGAAGTAGGTACGTTTGAGACGTATCACCCTCCCAAGCCCAGTCCGAATTGGACAAGGGGTTTGGGGCGCGGCCCGTCTCTCCCTTCCTTCCCCTCTTCCCCCCTTTCCCCCCTTCTCCTAGTTGGACTAGGAAAGGAGGAAACCTACTCCAACTAGGAGTAGGAATCCTACTCCCTGGCGCGCCCCTCCTAGGGCCGGCCTCCTCCCCCTTGCTCCTTTATATACGGGGGCAGGGGGGCACCTCTAGACACACAAGTTCATCTTCGTGATCGTTCTCTTAGCCGTGTGCGGTGCCCCCGTCCACCATACTCCTCGATAATATTGTAGCGGTGCTTAGGCGAAGCCCTGCGACGGTAGAACATCAAGATCGTCACCACGCCGTCGTGCTTACGGAACTCTTCCCCGACGCTTTGCTGGATCGGAGCTCGGGGATCGTCATCGAGCTGAACGTGTGCTAGAACTCGGAGGTGCCGTAGTTTAGGTGCTTGGATCGGTCGGATCGTGAAGACGTACGACTACATCAACCGCGTTGATATAACGCTTCCACTTTCGGTCTACAAGGGTACGTAAACGACACTCTCCCCTCTCGTTGCTATGCATCACCATGATCTTGCGTGTGCGTAGGATTTTTTTTTTGAAATTACTACGTTCCCCAACAGTGGCATCTGAGCCTAGGTTTTATGTGTTGATGTTATATGCACGAGTAGAACACAAGTGAGTTGTGGGCGATATAAGTCATACTGCTTACCAGCATGTCATACTTTGGTTCGGTGGTATTGTTGGATGAAGCGGCCCAG
>NW_025291710.1:0-1051 GCF_018294505.1 Triticum aestivum | reverse complement strand
CGACATTACTGTTTGATGATATTTTTAAAAAAATTATTACTGTCTTATAAAAAAATATTACTGTTATGATTTAAACAAGTTTGAACATATTTAAACACAAATAAATATCAAACAACATTTTAAATGCATAAAAAAAATTGTGAAGCTTGGGAATCGAACCCAGGACCTCCTGGTGTGAGAACTGGTTGCTGACCAGTCGAGCTAGTAGAGGGAACTTGGTGTGGATCAGGTAAGGTGGAAGATAACCTGTTGGCTCGAGCAGAAATAAAAAACAATACTAATGGCGCACCAGGGTGAGGTGCGCCATTAGTATGGATGTACTTATGGCGCACCAGGGTGAGGTGCGCCATTAGTATGGATGTACCTGTTGGATAACCTATCCCCTCTCTCTCCCTCGCCCTCGCCCTCGATCCCCTTCCCCTCTCCTCTCCCGACGCCGCTGCTCCACCGCCTCGACGCCGCCCCGTCGTCCTCGTCTCCGCCCCGACGCCCCGACGCCGCGACGCTGCCCTCTCCTCTCCCGACGCCGCCGCCCCGCCGCCCCGTCGTCCTCGTCTCCTCGGCGCCGCTCTCCTCGTCTCCTCGGAGCACCACCACCACCCGGACCTCGTCGCCTCCCGGACCTCGTCGCACCACCACCAACATCCACAGCGTCGACGTCTTCGTCCCCGACGACGCCCCCGTCTTCTACGCCCGCAGGTACCCCATCCAAATCACCCCCGCCTCCATTTCCCACCTCTGATGCTGTGAGATGGTTATGTGACTATGTTCATTTAATCCTATGTGTCAAACCTCTGATGATGCACATACTACTCTGGTAAAGAACCTACTGCCTAGCGCCTATACCACCACGCTCGTCTAGGTATACTTTTCCTCTGTTTTTCTGCTTGATACTTCAGTAATTGTAATGGAGGTCATTTAGCTAGGGGGTTGTCCGAGTCCTTATTAGTTGATTTCATCATTTTTGTGTATATCAAGCGTGTGCCTTTCCTTCTTAGTCATTATTGATTTGTTGGCAAACCTGTTATGCCTTTTTTATATGTATTTCCCC
>NW_025291709.1:0-1051 GCF_018294505.1 Triticum aestivum | reverse complement strand
TTTCTGACATTTGTTTTGATTTAAATAAAATATTAAATCATTTTATTTCCTTATGCCAATTTTTGCAGGAGCTAGATATATCATTCCAGAGCTCCTTTATAAATGGCATAATATTTGGACATATATTAATATATATAGTTAATATATTTCCAATGCAAATATTTATGCATTAATTCCAAATGCCCAAAATAAATACCTATGAGATCTTAAAAATATTGGTTTGATTTTTATCTCTGTCCAATATTTTCAGAGAGCAACATGAGCATTTTCTTGGACCTTTTTGGAGAAATTTTTATTTGGATCATTTTCAGAAATGATTCTGAGGGTTTCACAAATCCCCATTTCAAGTTAAATGGAATTTTAAACATGATGCACACACTCTGATGCATGACTAGCTAGGGTGTGACAACTCACCCCCACTCAAAAGAATCTCGTCCCGAGATTTGGGTTCCTCCGGGAAGAAGGCGGGATACTCAAGTCGAAGACGATCCTCCCTTTCCCAAGTTGCTTCATCCTCAGAATGGTGCGACCATTGAACTTTGAGAAACTTGATATTATGACGTCGGGTGGTACGTTCGGTTTGATCGAGAATACGAATGGGGTACTCTCGATATGTAAGATTATCTTGGAGATCAAGCGTTTCGTGGTCCACTTCACGGATAGGATCCGAGAAGCAACGCCTGAGTTGAGAAACGTGGAAGACATCGTGGACTCTGGAGAGATGCGGAGGTAGTTCCAACTGGTAGGCAACTTCTCCTCGTTTGGCGAGAATGCGAAAAGGTCCAATGTAACGAGGAGCCAATTTGCCTTTGATACCGAAACGATGGGTTCCCTTCAGAGGGGTGACCCGAAGATAAGCCTTCTCGTCAACCTCGAAAGTCATAGCCTTATGTTTTCGGTCATATTGACTCTTTTGACGAGATTGGGCTGTTTTCAACTTTTCACGAACGATACGAACTTGTTCTTCTGCTTCCTGAATCATATCCGGGCCAAAGAATTGTCTTTCCCCGGTCTCTGACCAGTTAAGGGGTGTTCGACACCGTCGTCCATA
>NW_025291708.1:0-1051 GCF_018294505.1 Triticum aestivum | reverse complement strand
AGAACAATGAAAAGGAAAGTGTGTTTAAACACATATATCAGGGGGGTATATCCTTCCCAAGGCAAGCAACGCATGATATTCATGACGGGGTATAGCGTAGAAAACCCCTTTAGGGAAGAGAAATTTTCATGACATTACCCATTCAACGGTGTTTGAATAATTGGGCAGGAAACATTTAACATTGGGTTTCAAATGTTCTTGTTGAAAATTGGAGTACCATAGACATGCTTCGAGATAGAATTGACATGGTCTTCAGGTGAAGATCAAACTTTGGAAACACGAAGGATCCATCAGGAATAACTTGTAGAATAAGTCTTACAATTTCCCCATGGATGAACGGATAACCTTGCTGAAAAGGAATCTATAGTGATAGGTCCTCCAGCCGAGGGGGGGGGGGTGCTAGGCATGACATCATGTTACCGGGTCATCAAAGGATCAACATCATAACTCTTGAAAAATGTCCCAACCATCATATCTGACCGAGATTCAGATCCGATTGGTGTCAGGATACCTCAGACTCAGGATGTCCGAGAAGAAAAGCTGTGGCACATATCGATGAAATGACATTGTAAGATTCTCGGGGAAATGAACTATGAAGTGATTTCCGTTAACAAGAGTCCATCATTAACCCAAGGAGAGGACAAGGAGGTGTCTGGTGAACCCAACGGCAATTCGCCGAGATTCCCCAAAAGATGGATTTCCACCATTAAGTGAACAAGGAGATAACATTTGCCAAATCAAATGATATAAGGAAGTATGCTCGAGGAAAACATACACAATTAAACATTGGTTGAAAGGTGCGCCCGAAATGTGGATTGGGTTGCACGACCAATGTCAGAATGGTGATTCAATTAGCGAAGGACTTAGAATGAACTATCGATCATTAACTTCAAAGCAATAGGGTTGCTAGAAGTGCATAATCCAAACAACACCGTTCACTTGTGGGTACCCCGGTTGGAATCAACACGAGGACCAAGAAAGAATGGTGATGGTGAGAAGTATCACTATACCAAGAATTCTTAAGTGGTGGAGCAATCCTCACAACATTCTT
>NW_025291707.1:0-1051 GCF_018294505.1 Triticum aestivum | reverse complement strand
AACAGAGAGGCCAGCACACCGGTCTAAACCTAAGCGCGCAGGGGTCTGGGCCCATCGCCCTGAGCACACCTGCACGTTGCGAGGGCGGCCGAAAGCAGACCTAGCCTAGTGGCGTTCCAGTCCAATTCGGCGCGCGCCGCTCCGTCGCTGACGTCTGAAGTGCTTCGGCTGATACCACGACGTCGGGATACCCATAACTACTCCCACGTAGATGGTTAGTGCGTATAGGCTCGTAGCCAGACTCAGATCAAATACCAAGATCTCGTTAAGCGTGTTAAGTATCCGCGAACGCCGAACAGGGCCAGGCCCACCTGTCTCCTAGGTGGTCTCAACCTGCCCTGTCGCTCTGCCACAAAGTAACAGTCGAGGGCCGTCGGGAACCCAGGCCCACCTCTACCGGGATGGAGCCACCTGTCCTTTCAGCCCCCAACTCCGTACAGTATCACAGGTAATGTAACAGTGTAAAGTATATAGTATATGCCCGTGATCACCTCCCGAAGTGATCACAACCCAGTAGTATAGCATGGCAGACGGACAAGAGTGTAGGGCCACTGATGGAACACTAGCATCCTATACTAAGCATTTAGGATTGCGGGTAAGGTATCAATGACTATAGCAGCAATGACAGGCTATGCATCAGAATAGG
This sequence comes from Triticum aestivum, assembly GCF_018294505.1. NCBI lineage: Eukaryota > Viridiplantae > Streptophyta > Magnoliopsida > Poales > Poaceae > Triticum > Triticum aestivum. The sequence goes on along the minus strand of NW_025291707.1, from coordinate 405 downwards.
ATTAACGAAAAGCAGTAACATGCTACACTACTCTAATGCAAGCAGTATAGAGGAGAATAGGCGATATCTGGTGATCAAGGGGGGGGGGCTTGCCTGGTTGCTCTGGCAAGAGAGAGGGGTCGTCAACTCCGTAGTCGAACTGGGCAGCAGCAGCGTCGGTCTCGTAGTCTACCGGAGAGAAGAGGGGGGAAGAAATAATGAATACAGAGCAAACAAAGCATCACAAAATATAACAAGGCAATACGCGGTGTTCGGTGTGCCCTAACGCGGTAGTAGGTGATACCGACGAAGGGGGAAGACATCCGGGAAAGTATTCCCGGTGTTCCGTGTTTCCGGGCAGATGAACCGGTGGTGAAATGTTGCAGGTTCACTATGCTAGGGACGCGTGGCAGACGAACGGGCTGC
>NW_025291706.1:0-1051 GCF_018294505.1 Triticum aestivum | reverse complement strand
GACGATCGAATCTCGGGCAAGTAACATACCGATAGACAAAGGGAATTGAATACGGGATTGATTAAGTCCTTGACATCGTGGTTCATCCGATGAGATCATCGTGGAACATGTGGGAGCCATCATGGGTATCCAGATCCCGCTGTTGGTTATTGACCGGAGAACGTCTCGGTCATGTCTACATGTCTCCCGAACCCGTAGGGTCTACACACTTAAGGTTCGATGACGCTAGGGTTATAAAGGAAGTTTGTATGTGGTTACCGAATGTTGTTCGGAGTCCCGGATGAGATTCCGGACGTCACGAGGAGTTCCGGAATGGTCCGGAGGTAAAGATTTATATATGGGAAGTCCTATTTTGGCCACCGGAAAATGTTCGGGATTTTTCGGTATTGTACCGGGAAGGTTCTAGAAGGTTCCGGAGTGGGGCCCACCTGCATGGGGGGACCCACATGGAAGTGGGTAGTGGGGGCAAGGCCCCACACCCCTGGTCAAGGCGCACCAAGATCCCCCCTTAGAAGGAATAAGATCATATCCCGAAGGGATAAGATCAAGATCCCTAAAAAGGGGGGATAAGAATCGGTGGGGAAGGAAATAATGAGATTTCTTTCCTCCCACCTTGGCCAACGCCCCAATGGACTTGGAGGGCAAGAAACCAGCCCCTCCACCCCTATATATAGTGGGGAGGCGCATGGGAGCGATACACGAAGTTCTGGCACAGCCCTACCTCTCTCCCTACTCCTCCTCTCCCATGGTGCTTGGCGAAGCCCTGCTGGATTGCCACGCTCCTCCACCACCACCACGCCGTTGTGCTGCTGTTGGATGGAGTCTTCCTCAACCTCTCCCTCTCTCCTTGCTGGATCAAGGCGTGGGAGACGTCACCGGGCTGTACGTGTGTTGAACGCGGAGGTGCCGTCCGTTCGGCACTAGGATCATCGGTGATTTGAATCACGACGAGTACGACTCCATCAACCCCGTTCACTTGAACGCTTCCGCTTAGCGATCTACAAGGGTATGTAGATGCACTCTCTTTCTACTCGTTGCTGGTCTCTCCATA
>NW_025291705.1:0-1051 GCF_018294505.1 Triticum aestivum | reverse complement strand
AGTAGGCAGAGGCGAGGCGTGGCGCGCGCCCGAAGAGCGCCGGCCACCTCCTGCTTCGCCGTGGCAGCCTCCCTGCCTCCCTCCTCGACGCCCGGAGACGCCACGCCACCCCCTCGGACCCCTCTCACTCTTCCTCGAGGCCCCGCCCCTCTGCTCTTTCTCTCTCGCCCGAACCCGAACACAGCCGTCGCCGCCGACTAGAACCACCGCGGCCACATGCCCTCCCCCGCCTCGCCGACGTGTTCATGGCCTCCGTTTCGACCTCCTCGTCCTCCCCGTCGACTCACTCGACGCCGGATGCCTCAAAACACCGTCACCGGCCTCTTCTTCATCGCCGGCCGCCGCGGATCCCCATCATCGACTCGTCGCCGTCCGGCCTTCCCCGAGCCTGCTTCGGCGTCCGCTGCAACCGCCGTGAGCCACCGGACCTTTTCCCCCTCTCCGTTCCCTCTCTGGCACGCCGTAGCCGCCTCGCCCCTTTCGCCCGACTGCGTCGCCGCCTGCACTCACCGCCGACACGACTCCGGCAACCATTTGGTCCGGGCGTCGTGTCCAACATGCTCGCTGCCTCGCGTAGCTGCTGTAGGTGCCACGAACGCGATACCACGGCCGCAGCAGCCCCGTAGCCAGAAACAACCGAACGCCGGCGCCGCCTCGAGCTCGTTTCCGGCGAGCTCCGGCCGTCCCCGCTGCTGCCGCAAGCCTCCCTGGATGCGGGCGAGCCCCAGCTCCCCGCGCGTGCACTCGGCCGGCCGTTTGGTCGCCGGAGACGCAAACCCGAGGCTCGCCACCGCGGCTGGCCTTGCCGGCGTCAAGCCGCCGGTGGGATTGACCCATTTTGACCACGGCGGGACCCCCCCTGTGTCCATGACATGTGGGGCCGGCCTGTTAATTAGACTAGGATTAGTGCTAACTAAATATTAGTTAGTTTAATAGACACTGACAATGGGCCCCAGGCCGCTAACTAAATTAGATTAGTTAGGTTAGTCACTGACGGATGGGACCCACAGGTCAGGGGTTGACCGAACCGTGCCCGTTGACCTGCTGAGGT
>NW_025291704.1:0-1051 GCF_018294505.1 Triticum aestivum | reverse complement strand
GTCCATAGGAGCAGTGAAGGGGCTCGGTGGATCCAGGATAAGATGGAAATATCCTGACAGTGCAGAGATACTGGCTTTGATTAAAGTCCCGAAATTGCTCTTCGACCGTGTACTCAGGATACCAGCGGTATCCAGCCTCAGTCATTACCCTGACCAACTTGGCAGTATGGCCGGGTACATCTAGGCATCGAGTCAGGCGAACCACTTGATTGAGGTCGCGAGTGGCCATCTGAAAGCACAATCATAATGCAAAGGCATTAGAATTTCTAGCAAAATTTCGGCAGCATAACAGCTGTAAATGCTCAAGAAGGATTTTGAGACATTTGACAAAGGATTTCATACACACTCAACATCATCATATCAAAGTTCTGAGACCATCCTAGCAACATAATGTGGTAAAAGAACTGAACTAGGCTTGTATCCATCATACCTATAAGGTACTACTGATTAGCAACACGTGATCCTGATAGAGAGAACAAATCCTAATTCCTTAACCCCCGGTGGAAGAATGGACTGACTCAGATCAGAATGTCATAAGATAAAGGAGTAAAAAGAGCCTTACGTTCCAACCCACAAACAATTCCCCTACATATAACTAAAGAATTTCTAGACTCAACATCGACCAGTTTGGCTTGGAGAACCTACAGGCAATCCGGCTCTGATGCCAACGCTGTCAGGACCCCGACTCGATGTCACATCGATCTAGCCGGTAACACCTCATATCACTTTGCGGCCTCACGCACGGTATCCCCACGGGTGTCGCCTTACCTTTGCCCGGGACCGTTTGCGCCTTTTGGCTCACGTATATGATAGTGTCGCTAGCATCCATATGATAAGGAGCCCGGGCTGACATGACTAGTCGTAAACCCAAAGTGGCACAGACTTACAGGGACAGGCATCCATGACCCAGCTTCGAACGTGTCGGTCATCAGCAAGTGGGTCCGGGCTGTAGCACTGGGCTAGCAGGACTCCGGTAAACCGGGCTGTAGCGGGCTAACAGGACTCCGGTACTCAAAGCGTGGCATTTCCCCGAAGGGACAGACACAGGAAC
>NW_025291703.1:0-1051 GCF_018294505.1 Triticum aestivum | reverse complement strand
GTGAGATGGCATCCAACTGACAAAGCTCAGTGTGCTCATGGAGCGGACGTTTTGAAGACTCCAACATTTCATTGAAGGCCTTTGCAGATTCCTCCATCTCCTCGTCCGAATCCCGAGCATCATCAAAGTCTTGCACCATGTTTTCCATACCGGTACCATGCTCGTCGGTGCGACGACGATCCACCTCAGCTCGGTCACGTTGGGCAGACTCACCATGAAATGTCCACACCGTATAATCGGGCGTAAAACCACTCTTCTGCAGGTGTTTGCCCATTTCAGCCTCTGTCCTCTTTTCCCAATTGCCGCACCGTAAACAGGGGCACCAGGTTTTCCTCTGGCCATTTGCAAATGCGGCTCGCACAAACCCCTTGGTTTTTGTGAACCATTCAGTGCTCCATTTGTTCTGACCAGTGTGACCGGTGTACATCCACGCACGATCACTCATCTTGACTTTCAGAGCTACTAGACATACAACAAATATATATATATATAATTCACCATGTATGTATTCATCAGTTGATCTACTTTGTCAATTTTATCACGTCCATGCAACCTACACTCTAATAGGTAATGATAGGTCCTAATCCCACCCGAGTATGTTTAGATTGGGTTCATTTTCCCATGCTATGCCCCGGATCCTACGCAAAATTTCGGCAGCACCTCCCCGCTGTTCTCCTGATACACGTCTCTGCAATAAACAGAGAGGATGTGTACCCGGAGAACAACAGGGGAGGCACTGACGAAATTTATGCGTCGGATCCGGAGCAAAGCATATGGGAAAATGAACCCAATCTAAACATACTCGGGCTGTCCATGGATAGCGTTGGACAATTCGAAAGAATCAAGGTTATAAATATGCAAATGCATGCATATTTATAACTATGACGCTTTCGAACGGGAGACACATATTGGTTACGCATACTGATGATTCAAGACACATATATATCTAGCTATCAAGTTTCATCGGAATAGATCAAATAATTAATGGGGGAGGAGGACATGTCATTTGTGCTCACCCACGAACGAAGGGGCAGAGCTCGTCAAACGCACG
>NW_025291702.1:0-1051 GCF_018294505.1 Triticum aestivum | reverse complement strand
GGAGCAGTAGCAAGCTACCATGGCTCGGTGGAAACACTAGGAGACATTTCCCCGTAAGAGAGGCTACTAAAGATAAACAACTAGATGGTCAGATCCCACACATACCAAGCATTTCAATAACATACACACAATATGCTCGATATGTGCAAATACAACATGGCATCACAACATGACTCTACGACTCAAGTAATTTATTCAATAGGCTCCGAGGAGCGCGATATTACAATCATGGGTCTCATGACCCAACAATCAGAGCATACAAGTCAAAGCACAAGCGGAAGCTATCATGTCTGAGTACAGACATCTATAAATGAAAAAGGCTGAGAAGCCTGACTATCTATCAGATCCTGCCGAGGGCACAAGATCGTAGCTGAGGTAACAAGCTAAACATCGAAGTCCACGCGAAACTACTAGCGAGACCGAAGTCTCTGTGCAAAAACATAAATAGGCAAACGTGAGTACAAATGTACCCAGCAAGACTTACATCAGAACTATCTACATATGCATCATTATCAACAAAGGGATGGTGGGGTTTAACTGCAGCAAGCCAGCTTTGACTCGGTGGCTATCCTAAACTACGATGCAAGCGACTCTTTTGAGGTGGCGCACACGAGTCCACATATTCACCATATCAACACACCACTATGGATCCGCTCCCGTCTCCCTACGAGAACGCCATCCATAGCACTCACGCTTATCTTGCGTATTTTAGAGTATCCACTTTCACTTGTCTATGAACTGATATAAGCAACCCAGAGGTCCTTTTCCGTGGACACGGCTATTCGAATAGATGATATTAACCCTGCAGGGGTGTACTTCTTCACACACGCTCTCACCACTTACCGCCGTTTACACGACATGTACTCGGCAACCTTCAAGCGGAAGCCCAACGTGGGTGTCGGCCACGGCCTGCCTAAACACTCAAGTCTCTAGTCCAGGTTTATCGCCTATTCGGGTTCCATCCATGAGGAGATCCGGCCGGAGTTTCGCTCACAGCCCCAAACGATGTGTACAGGGTTCCGTGACACCAAACGGGTGCCCGGTTTACCCG
>NW_025291701.1:0-1051 GCF_018294505.1 Triticum aestivum | reverse complement strand
GGCTGAAACCAATAACATTTGAAGACTACGACATTCGGTGGGTTTTCACCATAGAATAGAAGTTCATAAATTGCTTCAACTCTCCCATAATACTCGGTACCTCCTTCGCCGATAGCAGATACACAACAATTTGTAGACTTTCGGTCGGCCATAGATAGCTCTTTGCCATAGGTACGAAAGCGATACCCGTTGATGTCGTATTTGTCAAATGAACGGACCTTATAGTCAAAACCATTAGCGACTTGTCTCAATTCGGCGTCCATAGACTCTGAATTAGCCTACAAGTTTAATATGAAAGGATTGTTGCATTACGCACAAATTAGCGAATGAAACCGGGATAGCCGCCTACAAATTATCCTACAAGTCTAATAGAAATTACCGTTTGTTTGAACCAAGAGATGAAACCGGGATAGCCGCCTCCTTGCTTTGCGAGAAGCTCATACTCTTCGACAGAATCCTTTTGGATCACCGCTCCATACGAGAATAAGGCGACGTATCGACTGTATGAAATATCCAGGAATAAGAGCAGTTCAAAGGAAATAGAAGTTGCAAAACTATGTACCGAGAACTTACTCGATGTACGGCCGCACTTCTATCAGGTTGTTGAAGATATACAACGAAATGGTCCGCCATTGTTCGTTATCCAAAGATACTGGATTTGAAACACCGGCTGGTGCGAGATTCCCTTTGAATAGGCTGAGGTTGGATCCACCCTTTTTAGGGTCGTCAGCATTGTACCGAGGCTTCGGATTATGCAAATGACGATTTTTGGCTTCGTAGTGTGCTGTCACGAAGTTTGCCGCCTCCTCAGTGATGAATGCCTCAGCCATCGATGCTTCAATTCTACGTTTATTTTTACATTTTTGTCGAAGCGTCTTCTGCATCCTCTCAGTTGGGTAGCACCAATGATTTTGCACGGGCCCCCCCAATCTTGCCTCGGTCGGGAGATGCAAAATCAAATGTTGCATTGGATTAAAGAAGCCCGGTGGAAAGATCTTCTCTAACTTGCAGATCAACTCCGGCGCCAACTCTTCCATTTCTTCTAGCACGC
>NW_025291700.1:0-1051 GCF_018294505.1 Triticum aestivum | reverse complement strand
TCCATGAAATTTAAAAATATTCATGATAGTTCAAAAAGTACCCATGAAATACAATCGAGAAATGAAGGCTACGATTTAAATACAATCGATCTTAGCTAGCTATCTGTTCACAATCTTCTTGCCCTTCTTTTTCGCAAATGGAGTTCTTCTGTGGAACGGACGTCCTTTAGGTAGGGTGGTCCTGCTTCTTCTTGTGGTGTATGCTGCTACTTCATCATCGTCGTCATGTTCGATCCTCGGGTCGCCGTACTTGTCGAAGTCTTGCTCATTGGCTACTCCATCCATTCCGATGATCTTCCTTTTGCCTCTCCTCACGACAACACGACTGGGCTTTGGCGGGTCGGTAATGAAGAAGCATTGGTCCACTTGGGAAGCCAGTACCCATGGCTCATTTTTCGCGGTGACGTTTGCGCCCGCGGTCTTGGATTTGGCTTTGGGTATAACCATGGTGGTGAAATACCGGTCTTCTTTTATGACGTTCTTGGCCCATCTAACACAGAACATCGGGACCTTCTCTCCAGCGTAGCTCAGCTCCCAGATCTCCTCGATCCTTCCGTAGTATCTGTCCTTGTCGTTACCGGTGTTGGATTCCATCGTTACCACGGAGTTCTGATAACCATCGCTCTTCATGTCCTTGGCCTCGGTGTAGAATGTGTAGCCGTTGATATCGTACGCCTCATAGGTCATCAGGTTGTGCTCGGCGCCCTGTGACAAGGCGAATATGAGTTGTTCTTCCGCGGAAGAATCCTCATGTAAAGGGTACGACAGAAGCTTCTGCTTGAACCAACGCGTGAAACATGAGTTGTGCTCTTTGAGTATATCTCCGTCCGTCCTCTGTTGGCCTCGGTCATTGTACGTCTTCTTAATAAAGGTTTTGTGCTCTACCACCCAAGGATCGACCACGTCTATGTGTTGTAGCGCGACTAGGTTTGCTCTTTCAAAGTCGGCGAGTCGACCCTCGAAGTCGACATGCATTTCGCGGCGACCCTCACGGTGACCCCATCCAGCGAGCCTGCCGAGGTGCCTGTTGACGGGCAGACCAACGGGGTTC
>NW_025291699.1:0-1051 GCF_018294505.1 Triticum aestivum | reverse complement strand
ATATATATATATATATAGCTGCATTACGCATGCATGTATAACTTCATCACAATGTTTCCATTAAAAAAATTCTTTAACTTGTTAGCTGATTTCAATTTACACGTTTCCTTCCTTCCTTTTTGACATCACATGTTTCCTTCCAAGCGTAATACCTATGGATGCTTGGGGTGGATTGGATCTCACATTTAAAGCGCATGGATTTCTAAACGCATGTTTCCATCCAGGCGTAATACTGGTGGACTCTTCCCCCTTTTATCATTGCACTATTTTTTTAACATTTTCTTTCACAGGTAATGAGCCAAATCATGAATTCTTTCCCCTTTTATCATTGGACTATTTTTTTTACATTTATTGTTGGATTTTTTCATGTAGGCTTTCCTTCTTAATTTGTGGGAACAGATGGAGCCTTTCCTTCTTTACATGAGGCTTTCCTTGATTTTTTTACCTGAGGCTTTCCTTGATTTATTTCATTAATGTTAGTCGTGTCTGATGCGTTTTTCTATAAGATAGAATCATTGCTGTTACATAAATTGTCCTTTTATCGTTTTCGTAAAATTCTCAATCTAACGGTTTAATTAATTTTGATGATGTGGATTAATGAGAGATCATGAATGATGCCTCCAATTAGTAAATATAAGATTTCAGCGAAATCACTAGTTAAGGAGTACTCCTTGCGAAGATCACTCCAACTTTCTCAGGTTGCAACAAGTGGCGTGCTGCATGTGCGCCACTTGTCACAACCTGAGAGTTTTCCCTTTTTTTTCGTAGATTCGTTTATTCAAAACGTTTTATCTCTTAAACCGTGTGTCCAAATCTCGAACCGCTTTCGCCGTTGGATTCCTCGCGTCGAGATCTTCAAAACTAGATCCGGTGTTGATAGGTTTTGACAAACTTTTTTTCACGAAAAAACCGGATGAAAAAAACCGAACGAAAGAACTGAACCGGGAGCACGGGTTTTTTCCCTTTCCGAAAGAGGCACGCCCGTGCCTCTGAAGAAATCGCAACCGTGCCTCTCGCGGAAGCAAAACCGTGACTCTCGCGAAAGAAAAAA
>NW_025291698.1:0-1051 GCF_018294505.1 Triticum aestivum | reverse complement strand
GCATGTGCAAAAGAGTAGAGAGGGTCACGGCGAAAACTAGACGCACCTCATGTACAAACTGGACAATCTCTTTCGGAGTATCGGGGTTTCGGACGAGAACTCATCTGTTACACGGGCACTTCAATGTTTTCTAAACTTATTTGAACTGCAGCCTATTTTTGCGTTCAGTATGCATCAGTCAAAGCGACGTCATCAATTTCCAACACGTTCTGACATCATTTGCTGTTTTTCAGTCATTTACAGATTTGTTTAGGGAGCTAAATGACGGTGAAATTGAAAATCACTACAAAATGAACTCTGAAAATGTTGGAACTAGGCATGGTATCATCATATCGCCCGCATAGCATGTGCAAAAGAGTAGAGAGGGTCACGGCGAAAACTGGACGCACCTCGTGTACAAACTGGACAATCTCCTTCGGAGTATCAAGGTTCGGACGAGAACTCATCTGTTCCACGGGCACTTGAATGTTTTTTCAACTTATTTGAACTCCAGCCTATTTTTGCGTTCAGTATGCATCATTCAAAGCGACGCCATCAATTTCAAACACGTTCTGACATCATTTGCTATTTTTCGGTCATTTACCAATTTGTTTAGGGAGCTAAATGACGGTGAAATTGAAAATCACTAGAAAATGAACTGGACAATCTCTTACAGAGTATCAGGGTTTCGGACGGGAACTCATCAGTTACACGGGCACTTCAATGTTTTTTAAACTTATTTGAACTGCAGCCTATTTTTGCGTTCAGTATGCATCATTCAAAGCGACGTCATCAATTTCCAACACGTTCTGACATCATTTGCTGTTTTTCAGTCATTTACAGATTTGTTTAGGGAGCTAAATGACGGTGAAATTGAAAATCACTACAAAATGAACTCTGAAAATGTTGGAACTTGGCATGGTATCATCATTTCGCCCGCATAGCATGTGCAAAAGAGTAGAGAGGGTCAGGCGAAAACTGGACGCACCTCGTGTACAAACTGGACAATCTCTTTCGGAGTATCAGGGTTCGGACGAGAACTCATCTGTTACACGGGCACTTGAATGTTTTT
>NW_025291697.1:0-1051 GCF_018294505.1 Triticum aestivum | reverse complement strand
CCGCCCCGAGCCCCGCCGCACCTGCTGCCCCTCGCCGGAGCCAGCCGAGCCCCGCCGGAGCCCGCCCCGACGAGGTATTACCTCGCCGTCGTTTGCCGTTTTAAAAAAAACCGTTCGTTAAAAAAAACCCTAGATCGGTTTATTTTTCGGTTTTGTTATTTTGTGAGCGTTCACCGACCCGTTCGTTTTAACGAACGCGTTCGTCGGATTTTCTATGTTAACGAACGTCCGTTCTTTAACCGTTCGTCCGTTTTTCTTTTTCGTCGGATTTTTCCGCGATTATCTCAGATCTCGATTTCTGATCGAATCTTCGTTTCTGTTTAACTTTTCGCTCGTTTATCGGAATCAGGCGATTCAAGCGCCTAGAGTTTCATCTCGGAATTCTCTTTCAGTTTAACCTACTCAAACAAGTTTTGCTACTGTAAAATTTGACCTAGATCCAGATTAGTAAACGAAGCTTGTTTCTTTCGCCGTTTGACTTTCGTTGCTTCGTTCGAGTTGATTCTTTTTGCAAACCGGAGTTCTTAAGTTGAACTTTCTGGTTGGATCTTTCATTCGAGTTTTACCTGTGCATTAGATAAGTACTTATTGTTTGCTTGTTTGTTTGCGATAGAGTACCCGGAGTGTGCCGCTTGTTACTTCGAATCGCTAGGTTTCTCGGATCATCAGCAAGGCAAGTAACACTTTGATCATACTTTCCATACCCAGTTTTATTGCATTAGATCTACTCCTCAAACAATTGCATGATTAGGATCTAATTAAATTGTGGGAATTGGGAAGTAGTTGAGGTAGTACCTATTACCTGTTCTCTTATCAAACCCTTGGGAGTTACTTCTACGTTGCTATTATATTGCCATGCTATGCTCGTAGACGTGGATTGGTTTTTGAGAGATATTCATGACAGATGTGAGATTGTTAATAATGGTTTACCTAAGGTGGCAACTAAAACTCACATCTGGGTGGATTGAGGCACCTGGAGAATCCAGTGTTGTCTGTTTGTATAAGGACCGCCACCCAGGCTCAAAGGGATCATAAGATTATTCATGCTAGA
>NW_025291696.1:0-1051 GCF_018294505.1 Triticum aestivum | reverse complement strand
AGCTCCCGCATTTGTTTCCCCCACTCACTTGATTGGGAGCTTGCGGTGCTCGAGCAATTGATCTTGAAGTCGTTGTAGTCATCTTCGGTGATCGAAGGATTTTTCTCCTTGATCTTCTCATAACTCTCACCTTTCTTGATCATTCTCTTCACATTGCTTTTCCAAGTAGACAGGGCCTTGCTCATCTTCGTGAGGGCAGCATTGTTCACTTTATTCCCTTTGAGGCTTGTGTTTTCGAATTCAGCGGGGAACTTGTATCGTTCGTGCAGCTTCGTGAAGAGGAGGTGGCGCAAATTCCCCCGGTCAGGATGCCTCAGGTTCTCGGTGTTGATCGAGACGGTGCTCCGGACAATGCACCCGAGCTGAAGCGAGTACCCCTTGACTATTCGTTCGGGCGCCGTTGGATTCCCGTTGGAGTCCACTTTAGTAACTTCCTCCTTGAGGGTGCGGAGCACGATCGGGCGCCGGTCCTTCCGTTGCCTCTTCGGCTGGCTGCTATCTGTGCGTGCGCCGCCATCATCAGTGGTGGCATCCTCGGCGGCACCGTCAGTGGTGGCATCAGTGTGGTCATCCTCGGCGGCACCATCCGTGGTCTCAGGATCCGTGGGGAAGGCGGCGGCCTCATACAAGTGAGGTTGTTCCTCCATCTCCTGGGACAGCTCCCAGAATGCCTTGCCGCCCGAACCCCCGGCCTCATCGTTGTGGGCCATGTTTCTCTCTAAATAGAAACAAAGTTTGGTCAAAAAGTTGGTTATTGTCAAGGAACAAGATCATGGTCTCATCATTTAGGGTTTGTCGACACCGAGGCATCCTAAAATCTAAGCTTTTATCATTGAGGGTTTTTCGACGCCAAGGCACCCTAAAAGCCTAACTTTTCATCATTTCGGTTTTTATCGACACCGAGGCACCCTAAAAGCCATGCATTAGTCACAAGTACGCCGGGGCACTTGATCCTACTTAATTAACTACTAAGATACCCCGGCCCATGCATTAGTCACAAGTACCCCATATGTCCTATTTTTAGCAAAGTCATGCTAAAATTCACGGAAAA
>NW_025291695.1:0-1051 GCF_018294505.1 Triticum aestivum | reverse complement strand
GGCATCAACATGTCGTGGTACAAATTTTCTCCCATTTGGGGTAGGTTTGGGTATATGCTTCTCACAAACCGGAGCTTCTCACAACAAGCATGATGGTTTCCGGTAGGGAACGTCCCACCTTTGGGGACGAAACAATATCCATTGCCTCTTATTGCTTTCAAATTTTTTTCTCGTGTCAACATAGAACAACAGGAGTGCTGTGTGAATTTTTGTGAATGCTTCGGGTTCGTTTGGAAATTTTTATGCATTAACTGAGTTTAAAATGCATTTATGTGCATAATTCAAATTTGAACTACATGCGCATGCTCCAGTTCATAGAAATTCATTGAAAAATCAAATCTTTGTCCTTGGGTGCATGCTTAGGTCTCATGCAAGAAATAGGAATGCATTTCAAACACCATGGCTCCGTTGATTGCCGGCAGAACATTGAGATGCCTATTTTTTAAATTATACTAAATCCAAAACTCGTCTTAAATTCATCAAACTTGGCATGCTATCATGGAGCGGCATCAACATGTCGTGGTAGAAATTTTGTCCCATTTGGGGCAGGTTTGGGTATATGCTTCTCACAAACCAGAGCTTCTCACAACAAGCATGATGGTTTCCGGTAGGGAACGTCCCACCTTTGGGGACGAAACGATATCCATTGCCTCTTATTGCTTTCAAGTTTTTTTCTCGTGTCAACATAGAACAACATGATCGTTGTGTGAAGTTTTGTGATTTTCTGGGGTTCGTTTGGAAATTTTTATGCATTAACTGAGTTTTCAATGCATTTATGTGCATAATTCAAATTTGAACTACATGCGCATGCTCCAGTGCATAGAAATTCGTTGAAAAATCAAATCTTTGTCCTTACTTGCATGCTTAGGTCCCATGCAAGAAATGGGAATGAATTTCAAACACCATGGTACCAGTGATTGCCAGCAGAACATTGAGATGCCAGGTTTTTAAATTCTAGTAAATCCAAAACTCGTCTGAAATTCATGAAACTTGGCATGCTATCATGGAGCGGCATCAACATGTCGTGGTAGAAATTTTGTCCCATTTGGGG
>NW_025291694.1:0-1051 GCF_018294505.1 Triticum aestivum | reverse complement strand
GAATAAGCTTGTAGTGGGCTTATGGAAAACATCTCAAAATTATGAGGTGACAACCGGCCACTAACGGAAACGATTGCTAGCTTTAGATCGACTAAGAGATGAACACTTCTTCCACCAAGATGATAAAGAGATAACTTGGATCATTGGCAAGCACCACAAATAGCAACATTCAAATGGAAGGCTTTTAGGTGAAATCTATACCAAGATAACTCCAATGAAGAGATTGACGGTTGAAAAGATCTCTTGAACAAAGAGAAAAAGATGGATTTAAATATGTCACTCTTGAAAACTTGTGAATCATGAAACGCGAAGGGAAATTATTAAGAATGACCTAACACCACCTCAAAAGATAAGGTCGAAAGAATTGCACTCCGGATAGCAAGATGAAGAATGCTTGAGTTTCTTAGAAAGAATCTCGATGAACACTTCGAGAAGAAATATAAATCCTTGATGAACCATCATGTAGAACTTCCATGAAGAACTCCGGTAATAAAAGGATGATAAAAAGAAAGAGAAGTTGAAAACACAAGGTGAAGCCTTGCGATGATTTAGATGGAGCTTTGCGACAAGATAATGCGGAAAACTTAGAACTCCGGAAGAAAGATGAACAACAAGCAGCCAAGAATTTATTCCTCCTGAACAAACTCTGAAGGAAAGGATTAATCACTTGGATGAAACCAGAATAAGAATTATGTTATGCGTATCCTTCACCAATTTAAATTGATGACAAGCAACGGATTTGGCATACCACTTATTCTTGTAGAAAGGATTAAGAGAGATATGGCGTAAACTTGAGAAGGTCTTCAACGAACCACCGGTAGGATTTGGAAAGAACGAATGAATTGATATGATAACAAAGAAAGAGAACTCTTGAACGAACCACCGTAAGAATTGAAATTGAACGTAGCAAAAGCACAAATCACCGGGAAGAATTGCAAAATGAATGAAGATACTTTAGGGTATTTAGATACATGAGAACGAAGAGAGCACGAGCCGATTAAAGATCACTTGAACAAGGCACCGGTAAGATCGGAGAATGATAACTGCAAAC
>NW_025291693.1:0-1051 GCF_018294505.1 Triticum aestivum | reverse complement strand
CTATCTTGTTCCATCTTACTGAAAATGAGGCTTTTCAGTCATCTTGCCCATGTGGTATGATTTGCATATCTCAAGTGATTCAAAATCAAGTGAGTCCGAACGATCCATTTGCATGGAGTTTCTTCATGCATATACACCAATAGACATGGTTCGCATGTCTCAAACTTTTCAAAAACGAGTGAGTCCAAAGATCCATCAACATGGAGCTTCTTCATGCGTTTTATACCATTATGACTTACATGGCAGTGCCACAAGTAAGTGGTACTATCATTACTATCTTATATCTTTTGGCATGAAAATGTGTATCACTACGACCGAGATTCAATAAACCATTCCTTTAGGTGCAAGACCATTGAAGGTATTATTCAAAATTAGAGTAACCATTATTCTCCTTAAATGAATAACCGTATTGCGATAGACATAATCCAATCATGTCTATGCTCAACGCAAACACCAATCTCGGTGGTAGAGGGAGCGTGCGATGCTTGATCATATCAACCTTGGAAGCACTTCCAACATATATCGTCAGCTCACTTTTAGCTAGTCTCCGTTTATTCCGTAGCTTTTATTTCGAGTTACTAACAATTAGCAACTGAACCGGTATCCAATACCCTGGTGCTACTAGGAGTACTAGTAAAGTACACATTAACATAATGTATATCCAATATACTTCTATCGACCTTGCCAGCCTTCTCATCTACCAAGTATCTAGGGTAATGCTGCTCTAGTGGTTGTTCCCCTTATTACAGAAGCACTTAGTCTCGGGTTTGGGTTCAACCTTGGGTTTCTTCACTAGAGCAGCAGCTGAATTGCTGTTTCATGAAGTATCCCTTTGTTCCCTTGCCCTTCTTGAAACTAGTGGTTTCACCAACCATCAACAATTGATGCTCCTTCTTGATTTCTACTTTCGCGGTGTCAAACATCATGAATATTTCAAGGATCATCATATCTATCCCTGATATGTTATAGTTAATCACGAAGCTCTAGCAGCTTGGTGGCAATGACTTTGGGGAAACATCACTATCTCATCTGGAGGATCAACTCCCACTCG
>NW_025291692.1:0-1051 GCF_018294505.1 Triticum aestivum | reverse complement strand
CGACGGTGGTGTTCGGCCGAGAGCGAGAGAGAGCGAGGGAGAAACGGGGGGGAGAGTGAGCGAGAGCAGGGGGGGATCGGGACGGCTGCGGGCGTCGTCCACGCGGCCAGGGGGGCGTCGGCAAGCAGGAGGTGGCCGCGCGGTCGCGCGCGCGCGAGCACGCAGCAGCTTCGGGGCGTGGGGAGGAAGACGACGGGGAGCTACAGTGCTGGGCTGGGCCGGCCAGCTGGCTGGGCTGAACAGGGAGGAGCCCAGGTAAGCTTCTCCCTTTTAGTTTTTTTCTGTTTTCTGTTTTATTTAATAATTCTGCAACTTTGTTGAATTAAATAAAATACCTAGGCAACTCCAAAAATCACCAAACTACTCCTGGTCCATAGTTGGAATATTTCCAACATGAAACATTTTAGTTTGGAGATATTTGAGCATTTAAATATTTTATATTATTTTAAATGCCCAAATTCAAATATCTATGATTTAATTCAAGAACCCTAGGATGGCCTAGAAAAGTGTGCACCATTTTTGGCAGAGGTTCTGAACCAAGGCTAAAATGATGGACATTTTAGAAGGGCATTTCAGGTTCATTGAAAAATTATTTTAGTAACCCTAATTGGTTTCAGAGGGGACTGGGGGTTCTGTCATCCCCATTTCAAGTTTCTGATGAAAGAATAAACATGATGCAACACTCTAATGCATGACTAGCTAGGGTGTGACAACTCACCCCCACTCAAAAGAATCTCGTCCCGAGATTTGGGTTCCTCCGAGAAGAAGGCAGGGTATTCAAGTCGAAGACGATCCTCCCTTTCCCAAGTTGCTTCATCTTCAGAATGGTGCGACCATTGAACTTTGAGGAACTTGATATTATGACGTCGCGTGGTACGCTCGGCTTGATCGAGGATACGGATGGGGTACTCTCGATATGTAAGATTATCTTGGAGATCAAGCGTTTCGTGGTCCACTTCACGGATAGGATCCGAGAAACAACGCCTGAGTTGAGAAACGTGGAAGACATCGTGAACTCTGGAGAGGTGCGGAGGTAGTTCCAATTGGTAGG
>NW_025291691.1:0-1051 GCF_018294505.1 Triticum aestivum | reverse complement strand
CAAAGCGATTTCCATGATTGTCGAACTCCAAGGTGCGCTTACCTTTCGGTCATCAACACTCACATATTCGTCCGATTCAAGTCCGTTCCATGCACTATTACTCGGGCCGAGAGCGATTTCCACGATTGATGAACCCCGGGGTGCGTTTATGTGTCCGTCATCAACACTCACAGTTTTGGCCAATTCTGACCTGTTTCGCGGACTATTACTCACCGTTTTGGGGTCCCGTAGCGATTTCCATAGTTGTTGAACCCCAAGATGTGCTTACGTGTTGGTCAACTACACTCCCAGTTTTGGCTGATTCTAGCCCGTTTCATGGACTATTACTCACCGTTATGGGGTCCCACAGCGATTTCCATGGTTGTCGAACTTCAACGTGCGCTTACGTGTCGGTCATCAACAATCACAGTTTGGGCCGATTCTTGCCCGTTTCTTGGACTATTACTCTATTTTGGGGTCTCGGAGTCATTTCCACGATTGACGAACCCCGGGGTGCGTTTACGTGTCGGTCATCAACACTCACATATTCGGCCGATTCTAATACGTTCCGTGCACTATTACTCAGCGTTTTGGGGACCCAGAGCGATTTCCACGATTGTTGAACCCCGGGGTGCGTTTATGTGTTCGTCGTCAACACTCACAATTTTGGACAAATCTGACCTGTTTCGTGGACTATTACTCACCGTTTTGGGGGCCCCGAAGCGATTTTCATAGTTGTTGAACCCCAAGGTGTGCTTACGAGTTGGTCATCAACACTCCCAGTTTTGGCCGATTCTGGCCCGTTTCATGGACTATTACTCACCGTTTTGGGGTCCCAAAGCGATTTCCATGATTGTCGAACTCCAAGGTGCGCTTACGTGTCGGTCATCAACACTCACATATTCGGCCGATTCAAGTCCGTTCCGTGCACTATTACTCAGCGTTTTGGGGACCCAGAGTGATTTCCACGATTGATGAACCCCGGGGTGCGTTTATGTGTCCGTCATCAACACTCACAGTTTTGGCCAATTCTGACCTGTTTCGCGGACTATTACTCACCGTTTTGGGGTCC
>NW_025291690.1:0-1051 GCF_018294505.1 Triticum aestivum | reverse complement strand
CATCTGTTCTTTTCGATACAGGAGCCTCTCATTCTTTTATATCCGAAAATTATGCTCGTTTGCATAACGTTGCATTCTGTGACATGTCATCCACTATGGAAATTTCTACTCCTGGTTCTAGATGGCAGACCTCTAGGGTAAGTTATGGAAATGAAATCCAAGTCGACAGACTTGTTTTCCTTGCATCTTTGATAGCCCTTAAATCTTCAGATATTAATATCATTTTGGGTATGGACTGGATGTCAGCTCATCAAGCCAAAATTGATTGCTTCTCTAGGACTGTTCAACTCACCCATCCTTCGGGGAAGATAGTCAATGTCTTGACCCGAATAGCCAAGCGACAAATATATTCTCTTAACGCCAGCCCTTTGCCAGACCTTGAGGACGTTCCGGTAGTCCGTGACTTCCCGGATGTCTTTCCAGAGGAATTGCCAGGTGTTCCACCTGACAGGGATGTTGAGTTCGTAATCGACCTCATCCCCGGAACCATTCCGATTGCTAGAAGACCTTATAAGATGGCACCACTAGAACTAGCCGAGCTTAAGAAACAACTCGATGAATCCTTGAAAAAGGGTTTCATCCGCCCTAGTTCATCTCCATGGGCATGCCCCGTCCTATTCGTCAAGAAAAAGGATGGTACGGATCGGATGGTTGTAGATTACCGACCTGTCAATTTGGTCACAATCAAGAACAAATATCCACTTCCCAGGATCAACGATCTGTATGATCAGCTCGCTGGATCCTCAGTCTTCTCCAAGATGGATTTGAGGTTGGGATACCATCAAATCAAAATCAGAAACGGAGACATTCCCAAAACGGCCTTTGTTACTCGTTATGGCCAATACGAGTACACCGTCATGTCCTTCGGTTTAACCAACGCTCCAGCCACTTTTTCTCGGTTAATGAACTCAATCTTCATGGAGTATTTGGATAAATTCGTCGTAGTTTATCTCGATGATATACTCATCTACTCCAAGAACGAGGAAGAACATGCCGAACATCTAAGGCTAGTGTTGCAGAAACTTCGAGAGCATCGCCTTTATGCCAAATT
>NW_025291689.1:0-1051 GCF_018294505.1 Triticum aestivum | reverse complement strand
CCTCACTCCGACGCTCGATGAGTTGTAGTTTTCTGGAATCATGTCACTCGCTTTGCAGTGATATTTCCACCACCATTATTATCGTGAGTTAGAAGTTTGCCACCCTATCCGCCGTATTGTTTTATCGGCGTGCATGTAATAAATTGTTGGGCAGTCTCTACTCAACTTTGTATTATATTTAGTACTCCTGGTATTTTTCTTCTGTGACCAATGTATTGTCTATCAGTGAGAAGGAATTCTTCCTCGCTGGTCCGTAACAGGGATTGGTTTCTCAATGATTATTTTATTGAAAAACCGGTCGTGACAAGCTTGGTATCAGAGCCAGGCTGACTGTAGGAAGCCACTAGGTGCGACCGCTAATCAGTGATTAGCGTCTTTTGTGCTTCTTCAGCATTTTGCAATTGTAGCTATTTTCTGTTGGTCATCATAAAATTTATGACATGACTACTCAGAAATTTTGCCTACTTTTGTAGATGGCTGGCAGCAGCTGTGAGAATCGAGTGTTCACCAACGTGCCCGAGGGGTTTGTCAAGCTCCTCGTCTCCATCACCAAGCTCGCGATCGGGCCAGCAGCTCGCCCGGAGTTCACCCTCTATCAGCACAAGTTCTGTGACGACGTGTCTATGCACCAGGCTGTGGTGCAGTTCAAGGGAGGACGTTCAGCTGCACGCCACTTCCGTTTTGTGGGAAGGGCCATGCCTACGGAGAGGCATGCCATGCAGATGGCTGCCCGGGAGGCGATAGCTCGCCTTCGGGACATCCTTCCTACGATGAAGACTCGTCGCTACCGCTACCTCCCATGCCATGTGCCTTACACCAGCCACTATGCGTTCGCCTGCCATCGGGGAGAGCGAGATGAAGCCATCGAGATGGTTGTGGAGTATCTCAAGGCTCTGGAGGAGTCTTTCGACAACCTCGTAGATGATCTTGTGGCTGCCCGCATGGACTTAGTCCGGGGCGGTCCTGCCAGCAGGAAGGAGCTTCTCCACACGGCGCCGCCTCTGACATTCGTCTCGTCTTCAGCCTCGTATGCACCGGCCGTTTTGGCCAC
>NW_025291688.1:0-1051 GCF_018294505.1 Triticum aestivum | reverse complement strand
TTTGGCACATGCCGGGATACATACTTGATCCTTCTTCCTTCTGGTGTGGTAAGCAAAATTGTCTTACTGGCGCAATCGATGTTTCCTCCATACATCGACAGCCAATCCATACCAAGAATCACATCCAGACCTTGGGATTCCAGAATAATTAAATCCGTTGGGAATACATGCCTTCCTATACTCAATGGTACTTGAAAACATCCTTGTCTGACCATGTATTCTGCTCCTGGCGAGCTTACTAGCATAGGTGTTTTAAGAATCCTAGTGGGCAGGCTATACTTTTCCACAAATCCCCTTGATATGTATGAATGCGATGCACCAGTATCAAAAAGAACGAGTGCAGTAAATGACTTAACCAAAAACTTACCGATTACTGCATCGGGCTGATCTTCAATCTCCTCCACATTAACGTGGTTCACCTGTCCCCTATTGAAAGGGTTCGGCTTCTTCCCAGAGCTTCCATTGCCATTTCCATTCTGGCCTTCAGGACATTCATTAGCATAATGTCCGGTCTTCGAACACTTGAAACAGGTGACTTGACTCAGGTCTCTCTTGGTTGGGGTTGATGGGGCTGTTCGGTTCTGGCCGTTGCTTCCTCCATTCCCATTACCATTCTTGTGGCCATTATGGTTGTGCGAGCTACCTCCTCCATGGGTGTGCTGAAACTTAAATCCCGGTTTAGGGGTAAAACGGGGCTTCTGCTGGGCTCCAGAGTTATACTTCCCCTGTCCATACTTCCTCTTACGGTTCTCAATCTGCTGTTGCTTTCCTTCAATCATAAGGGCTCGGTCTACTAACTCCTGGTAGTTATTGAAACTTGCTACCATCAACGGCATGCTGAACTCATCATTCAGTCCTTCTAGAAACTTCTCCTGTTTAGCCGCATCTGTAGCAACGTCATCTGGGGCATAACGGGCTAATTTGCTAAAGTCATCCACGTACTGGCCAACAGTCCTTCCTCCTTGGCGTAAGTTGCGAAACTCGCGCTTCTTCATGGCCATGGCTCCTGCTGAAACATGGGCAGTGCGAAAAGCTTGCTGAAATTGATCCC
>NW_025291687.1:0-1051 GCF_018294505.1 Triticum aestivum | reverse complement strand
TTGATCGAATCCTCGACATAGTGGTTCATCCGATGACAACATCGAGGAGCATGTGGGAGCCATCATGGGTATCCAGATCCCGCTGATGGTTATTGACTAAGAGAGTCTCGGTCATGTCTGCATGTCTCCCGAACCCGTAGGGTCTACACACTTAAGGTTCAGTTACGCTAGGGTTATAGGGATATGTATATGCAGTAACCCGAATGTTGTTCGGAGTCCCGGATGAGATCCCGGACGTCACGAGGAGTTCCGGAATGGTCCGGAGGTAAAGATTTATATATGGGAAGTCCTGTTTCGGGCATCGGGACAAGTTTCGGGGTTATCGGTATTGTACCGGGACCACCGGAGGGGTCCCGGGGGCCCACCGGGTGGGGCCACCCATCCCCGGGGGCCACATGGGCTGTAGGGGGTGCGCCTTGGCCTACATGGGCCAAGGGCACCAGCCCCACAAGGCCCATGCGCCTAGGGTTCAAGGGGGGCAAGAGTCCTAGGAGGGTAAGGCACCTCCTAGGTGCCTTGGGGGGAGGGAAAACCCCCCTTGGCCGCCGCACCCCCTAGGAGATTTGATCTCCTAGGGCCGGCCACCCCCCCTTGGCACCCCTATATATAGTGGGGGGAGAGGAGGGACTTCATACCTGAACGTCTCGGCCTTTGGTTGCCTCCTTCTCCCTCCCCAACACCTCCTCCACCTCCATAGTGCTTAGCGAAGCTCTGTCGGAGTACTGCAGCTCCATCAACACCACGCCGTCGTGCTGCTGCTGGTGCCATCTCCCTCAACCTCTCCTCCCTCCCTTGCTGGATCAAGAAGAGGAGACGTGGCTGTTCCGTACGTGTGTTGAACGCGGAGGTGCCGTCCGTTCGGCGCAGGTCATCGGTGATTTGGATCACGTCGAGTACGACTACATCATCACCTTGCAAGCTTCCGCACGCGATCTACAAGTGGTATGTAGATGCAAACTCTCTCCCTAGACTCGTTGCTTAGATGAACTCATAGATGGATCTTGGTGAAACCGTAGGAAAAATTTTAATTTTCTGCAACGTTCCCCAACAG
>NW_025291686.1:0-1051 GCF_018294505.1 Triticum aestivum | reverse complement strand
TAGCGCGGGGTCGACTAAGAGCAACCCTTGGGACACCACTCTAAATAGGGCGTTGAATGTAATGAAGAACAAGGATAAGCTCAGTAAGCCGACGTCAGCTGGTCGTGTGGCCGGCAAAGGCTTGTCGACAAAATGGTCGTCATACTATAACACTGCTGGGCGAAAGGAGAAAAAGACCAGCTCGGAAAGCCAGGCGCGCGAGGTTCAAGAACTCAGGGCACAGGTGGCGCGGATTCCGGAGATTGTCCAAGAGCAAGTGCAACAACAACTCGGAGCGACGATCACCGCCATTGTGCCTACCTTGATCCAGGGGATTAGTGCGTGGATTGCGGGCGGCCAACAGGGGCCGCCCCCGATTCCTAGCTTCACGGCCAGCAACTCGCAGAACGCGATGGCGGGGCCATTGGTGTCTCCGGCGGAGGCGGCATTGGTGTCTCCGACGCCGGCACGGGAGCTTAATGCACCCGGGTGTACGCCGGCCGGCACCTCTGCAGCAAGCGGCCCCTCCGTCAACTACACGCCCGCCGTTGGTGGTGCCTCGACATTAGCCGAGCTCGACGCCATCATCATGGTAACTAATTAAGCCTCTCTCGGCCGAGGACTTCATCTCCTTGCCTTTGACTGGGCCTCCCTAACGCCCTACATGTTTTCGCAGGGCGCCGCCGACGTTCCGTGCACTCTCCTGCACTTCGTGAACAACGAGTTGGTCGATGTCGCCAAGGGCAAAATCGTTCAACCGGGCAACCCCTTGTTCCACGGTACCCAGATGCCACCCAACTTGTTTAGGGTTCAACTGGTTCGGGTGCTGCCAGGCTGCGACGAGTTGTTACCTCCGATTCGACCCATCGGGGCCGACGATGATGACGTGATGACCCTCAGCGCCTGCCTGAGCTGGCCCCTGCTTTGGCCGAAGAGCCAGATTCGTTTGGGGGCGGGGGACACCACCCCAAAGACAACACCGCCAGTCGTGCCGGCGCCAAGTCGGCCCCATGGCAAGACCGCCGCAACGGTGCCGGACATCCCTATGCCACTGGATCCAAACATGCATATG
>NW_025291685.1:0-1051 GCF_018294505.1 Triticum aestivum | reverse complement strand
CCCCCCCTTCTTGGCCGCCGCACCAGATGCCATCTGGAGGCTGGCTGCCGCCCCTTGGGGTGGGAAACCCTAAAGGGGGCGCAGCCCTCCCCTTCCCCTATATATATGAGGCCTAGGGGCTGCCCATAACACATGATTTGATCTCTCGTTGGTGCAGCCCTGCCCCTCTCCCTCCTCCTCTTCTCCCATGGTGCTTGGCGAAGCCCTGCGGGATTGCCACGCTCCTCCACCACCACCACGCCGTTGTGCTGCTGCTGGATGGAGTCTTCCTCAACCTCTCCCTCTCTCCTTGCTGGATCAAGGCGTGGGAGACGTCACCGGGCTGTACGTGTGTTGAACGCGGAGGTGCCGTCCGTTCGGCACTTGATCATCGGTGATCTGAATCACGACGAGTACGACTCCATCAACCCCGTTCACTTGAACGCTTCCGCTTAGCGATCTACAAGGGTATGTAGATGCACTCTCTTTCTACTCGTTGCTGGTCTCTCCATAGATAGATCTTGGTGTTACGTAGGAATTTTTTTGAATTTCTGCTATGTTCCCCAACAGTGGCATCATGAGCTAGGTGTATTGCGTAGATTCTTTGCACGAGTAGAACACAAAGTAGTTGTGGGCATTGATGTTGTTCAATATGCTTACCGTTACTAGTCCAATCTTGTTTCGACGGTATTGTGGGATGAAGCGGCCTGGACCGACCTTACACGTACTCTTACGTGAGACAGGTTCCACCGATTGACATGCACTTGGTGCATAAGGTGGCTAGCGGGTGCCAGTCTCTCCCACTTTAGTCGGAACGGATTCGATGAAAAGGGTCCTTATGAAGGGTAAATAGCAATTGGCATATCACGTTGTGGTCTTGCGTAGGTAAGAAACGTTCTTGCTAGAAACCCATAGCAGCCACGTAAAACATGCAAACAACAATTAGAGGACGTCTAACTTGTTTTTGCAGGGTATGCTATGTGATGTGATATGGCCAAAAGGATGTGATGAATGATATATGTGATGTATGAGATTGATCATGTTCTTGTAATAGGATTCACGACTTGCATGT
>NW_025291684.1:0-1051 GCF_018294505.1 Triticum aestivum | reverse complement strand
TCGGTCAGATGGTTAGATTAGCGCTAACCACTGTTAGTTAACCCCTGACACTGACCAGTGGGCCCCAGCGCCACTAATTAGTAATTAGAATTAATTTAACCCTGTTTAACCCCCCTGTCACTGACGTGTGGGCCCCACACGTCAGGTTTGACTCCAGCCAGCCGCAGTTGACCACTGACGTCATGCTGACGTCATGCTGGCGCAATAACTATAATTTCTGGATTTAATTTAAATCAGGAAATTCCAGAATATTATTTAAACTTCAAAAATTCATAACTTTTATTCTGTAACTCCAAATTGGACAAATTATATATGAAAAATGATCAGAAAAATCCAATCTATCCATCTGTACTATTTTCATGCATGATCAAACAAGTTAAATTGATGTTTTAAGCAGAACAAGGAAAAGCACTTTAAAAGGCCATATTTGAATTTGAAATTTGAATCCTTGATTCAAATTTGTTCACACCCTTCTGGTTTTAGTTGCATTAGCCCAATACACTCATTTTGCCATGTCTCATGCATGCATCATATTGTTGCATACTGTTTGGTAATGTTTGTGTATCGGTGCTCTCCGCGGCAGGTTCTGTCTCCGAGGAGTACCGTGATTACCCTAACGAAGAACCGTATCAGTGCATCGAACCATCAGGCAAGCAACCAACCATTTGATCATATCGATACAATCCCATGTTCTCGCTCCTGCTCTCTTTTACTGCATTAAGACAACGCGATTCAAACTGCTGTGTGCTACGGTAGTTGAACCCATTTCCTCTGCATGACCTGTCATTGCCACAGTAACTAGATGAAACTCACTAGCATGTGTAGGAGTTGATTGAGCCATATGTATGTGTTGTTCCTACCTTGCTATGCCTGCTATGCTTAGAGTCGTGTCAGGTCTGGTTCATCTGGGTGATGGGCTAGAGTGAAATGATTATGTCGGTAATGAGAGTGGTGTGGTGAACACGATTTGGTAAAGGTATCGATGAGAGGCCATGTAGGAGTACATGGTGGGTTGTTTCATTGAAGCCGACCTTAAGCACTGAGATCTGTA
>NW_025291683.1:0-1051 GCF_018294505.1 Triticum aestivum | reverse complement strand
TACTTTGTATGTGAAAGTTAAAAAGGAGCATGACCTCGTTGGAATTGAACTGTTGCCTATTCCATTTGAGGAGTTCTTTCAGTTTTTCAATCAATTGGCCCTCGATAAAACAACGGTCGCCTGCTACTGTCTGTAAGTAGTACTACTTCTGTCATTAAGTCTCTCTATATAGCTCAGCTCTTTCGTTGCATGTATTTATAATCATCCTCACTATATTATGCAGATTGAAGATCGCCGAATTGAAGAAAGACAAGTCGGTGATATTGGGTTCATTAACACATATCTCATAGATGCAACTCAGGTTAAATTTCATGCCGCAGCTAGCGAGGCCAACTTGCTACGATCGTTGGTAATAAATGAAAACAAAGATATAATACTCTTTCCTTACAACTTCAAGTGAGTGTTACTGTCTTGTGCGTATTCGGTTTCCCTTATATATTAGTCAAGGTTATAGTAATGTAATTGATGAGTTATGCATGCGTGTGTAGATTCCACTATATTCTCCTAGAGATTAAGCTTGAATAGGGACTAGTAACCGTCTTAGACTCAAGACGAAAAGATCCCCAGGACTACGCAGACATGACTCAAATACTCAAGAAGTAAGTTAAATCGATCATTATCCACCATATCAGCAACTTTGCTCATTTCCTGATATATCAAGTAATTGTTTTCTTTGTCCGGCAAGGTTTGGAGAAAATTCACCAGAAAAGCTCCGGGACTGCCTAAGGAGCTACAATTTAGACACCCGAAAGTAAGTACTATAGTAGCATGTTCCGCGCATCTACTAGTGATTCAAGCGCTAGTTTCATCAATACCATTTGGCATTCTTGCTTATCAGTTTGATTGACCTCTATTTCTTGTAAAGTGGTTGTGGCAGGAACAAGGGAATGATTTCCGTGGATACTATGTTTGCGAGTCCATCCGCCACACGACCTGTGAGCGGGGCTACACGGACGAACAATATGAAGTACGTAAATAACAACATTCACAATTTTATTTTATTACCATCAATTGTGTTGAGTTTCATTCATTCATATATATATATATATAT
>NW_025291682.1:0-1051 GCF_018294505.1 Triticum aestivum | reverse complement strand
CCACGTCCGCCTCGACTCGCGTTACCCTAAGATAGACAGGGTGGCAGTGGTGTCACGTGCTCGTCTCGGCGTCCGTCGTCGCTACCGCGAGAACGTCCGCCTTGACTCGCGTTATCCTAAGATAGACAGTGTGGCAGTGCTGTCACGTGCTCGTCTCGGCGTCCGACGTCGCTACCGCGACAACGTCCGCCTTGACTCACGTTACCCTATGATAGACAGGGTGGCAGTGGTGTCACGTGCTCGTCTCGGCGTCCGTCGTCGCTACCGCGACAACGTCCGCCTTGACTCGCGTTATCCTAACATAGACAGTGTGGCAGTGCTGTCACGTGCTCGTCTCGGCGTCCGACGTCGCTACCGCGACAACGTCCGCCTTGACTCACGTTACCCTATGATAGACAGGGTGGCCCGGGTGTCACGTGCTCGTCTCGGCGTCCGTCGTCGCTATGGCGAGGACGTCCGCCTCGACTCGTGTTACACTAAGATAGACGGGGTGGCAGTGGCATCACGTGCTCGTCTCGGCGGCCGACGTCGCTACCGCGACGACGTCCGCCTCGACTCGCGTTACCCTAAGATGGATAAGGTGGCATTGGTCTCACGTGCTCGTCTCGGCGTCCGTCGTCGCTACCGCGACGATATCCGCCTCGACTCGCGTTACCCTAAGATAGACGGGGTGGCAGTGGTGTCACGTGCTCGTCTCGGCGGCCGATGTCGCTACCGCGACGACGTCCGCCTCGACTCGCGTTACCCTAAGATAGACAGGGTGGCAGTGGTGTCACGTGCTCGTCTCGGCGTCCGTCGTCGCTACCGCGACAACGTCCGCCTTGACTCGCGTTATCCTAAGATAGACAGTGTGGCAGTGCTGTCACGTGCTCATCTCGGCGTCCGACGTCGCTACCGCGACAACGTCCGCCTCGACTCGCGTTACCCTAAGATAGACAGGGTGGCAGTGGTGTCACGTGCTCGTCTCGGCGTCCGTCGTCGCTACCGCGACAACGTCCGCCTTGACTCGCGTCACCCTAAGATAGACAGTGTGGCAGTGCTGTCACGTTCT
>NW_025291681.1:0-1051 GCF_018294505.1 Triticum aestivum | reverse complement strand
TACAATGCATGCACGCACTGCTTACATGAGACTGAAAGTGTACATTTGCCAAATTGTAAGAAGAACGTGTACCTTGGGCATCGTCGATTTCTTCCGAAAATTCATCCAGTAAGAAAGAAAGGCAAGCATTACAACGGCAAGGCAGATCACCGGCCGAAGCCTGCGGAACGCACTGGTGCTGAGGTATTTGATATGGTCAAGGATTTGAAAGTCATCTTTGGAAAGGGTCCTGGCGGACAATCAGTTCCGAAGGGAGCTGACGGGCACGCAGCCATGTGGAAGAAGAAATCTATATTCTGGGAGCTAGAATATTGGAAAGTCCTAGAAGTCCGCTCTGCAATCGACGTGATGCACGTTACGAAGAATATTTGCGTGAACCTCCTAAGCTTCTTGGGCGTGTATGGGAAGACAAATGATACTAAGGAAGCACGGCAGGACCAGCAACGTTTGAAAGACCCTGATAACCGGCATCCGGAATGGTTTCAAGGTCGTGCCAGCTACGCTCTGACCGAAGAAGAGAAGGTCATCTTTTTTGAATGCCTGAGCAGTATGAAGGTCCCGTCTGGATTCTCGTCCAATATAAAGGGAATAATAAACATGGCGGAGAAAAAGTTCCAAAACCTGAAGTCTCACGACTGCCACGTGATTATGACGCAATTGCTTCCGATTGCTTTGAGGGGGCTCCTGCCAGAAAATGTTCGAGTAGCCATTGTGAAGCTATGTGCATTCCTCAATGCAATCTCTCAGAAGGTAATCAATCCAGAAGATCTACCACGGTTACAGAACGATGTGATCCAATGTCTTGTCAGTTTCGAGTTGGTGTTCCCGCCATCCTTCTTCAATATTATGACGCACCTCTTGGTTCACCTAGTCGAAGAGATTTTCATTCTCGGTCCTGTATTTCTACACAATATGTTCCCCTTCGAGAGGTTCATGGGAGTATTAAAGAAATATGTTCGTAACCGTGCTAGGCCAGAAGGAAGCATCGCCAAGGGCTACGGAAATGAGGAGGTAATTGAGTTTTGTGTTGACTTTGTTCCTGACCTTAAGC
>NW_025291680.1:0-1051 GCF_018294505.1 Triticum aestivum | reverse complement strand
GGGATGGTTAGCGGGCTCGGGGACGCGCTGGAGATGACGAATTCGACGGCGACGATGGTCGGAGCCCGAAGAGGGGAACGGCGACGTGGCGGCGATGCAGGGCTTCCGGGGAGCTGTGGAGCGGTGGGGAGGAAGAGGGGGTTGTGGCGGAGCTTCTGAGCTAGTCGGGGGAGCGAGGGGTGGCCGGAGATGGCTGCTACGGCGAACGGCGGCGACGGTGGTGTTCGGCCGTGAGAGAGAGAGAGGGAGCAGCACGGGAGAGAGAGGGGGATAAGGCCAGGGGATCGGGGCGGCACCGAGAAGAAGCGCCGCGGCGTCGCGCTGGCGGGGGAGGCAGGCAGACGAGCTGGTGGCGTGGCGCTCCGGCCGTGCGCGCGCGCCGGCCACACGCCTGGCCGACTGGCGCCAGGAGGACGACGGCGGTGGTGGGCTGGGCTGGCTTGCTGGGCCGCCAGCTGGCTGGGCCGCACAGGGAGGAGCCCAGGTAAGTTTTTCCCCTTTTCTTCTGTTTCTGTTTTATTTAATATATATCTGCAACTTTGTTGAATTTAATAAAATACCTAGGCAACTTCAAAAATCACCAAACTATTCCTGGCCCATAGTTGGATTATTTCCAACATGAAACATTTTAGTTTGGAGATATTTGAGCATTTAAATATTTTATATTATTTTAAATGCCCAAATTCAGATATTTATGATTTAATTCAAAAACCCTAGGATGGCCTAGGAAAATGTGCACCATTTTTGGCAGAGGTTCTGAACCAAGACAAAAATGATGGGCATTTTAGAAGGGCATTTCAGGTTCATTGAAAAATTATTTTAGTAACCCTAGTTGGTTTCAGAGGGGACTGGGGGTTCTGTCATCCCCATTTCAAGTTTCTGATGAAAGAGTAAACATGATGCAACACTCTAATGCATGACTAGCTAGGGTGTGACAACTCACCCCCACTCAAAAGAATCTCGTCCCGAGATTTGGGTTCCTCCGGGAAGAAGGCGGGATACTCGAGTCGAAGACGATCCTCCCTTTCCCAAGTTGCTTCATCCTCAGAAT
>NW_025291679.1:0-1051 GCF_018294505.1 Triticum aestivum | reverse complement strand
CCTCTTTACCGACTGATGAAGAAGGCTGACAAGTTCGAGTGGACTCCAGAAGCTGATGCAGCGTTTGCCGAGCTAAAAGCTCTGCTCTCCACCCAGCCGGTGCTTGCTGCTCCAATCAGCAAAGAGCCTCTGTTGCTCTACATCGCAGCCACAGGACAAGTCGTCAGTACTGTGCTAACGGTCGAGCGGGAAGAAGAAGGAAAAGCTCTCAAAGTTCAGCGCCTAGTGTATTATTTGTCTGAAGTCTTGACTCCATCCAAGCAGAGATATCCTCATTATCAGAAGCTTGTGTATGGAATATACATGACCACAAAGAAGGTTGCTCATTATTTCTCTGACCATTCCATCACAGTCGTCAGCGACGCTCCACTATCAGAGATTTTGCACAACAGAGATGCAACTGGTCGAGTGGCCAAATGGGTGATTGAACTTCTTCCCCTTGATATCAAGTTTGAGGCAAAGAAAGCCATTAAGTCCCAGGCGATAGCAGATTTCCTCGCCGAGTGGATTGAACAACAGCAGCCGACTGAAGTTCACTCGGAGCATTGGACCATGTTTTTCGATGGCTCTAAGATGTTGAATGGTTCCAGTGCTGGGGTTGTCCTAGTTTCCCCCAGAGGAGATAAGCTCAGATATGTGCTCCAGATTCACTTTGATTCCTCCAACAATGAGGCAGAATATGAGGCCCTCCTATATGGGTTGCGCATGGCCATTTCACTCGGCGTCCGTCGCCTAATGGTCTATGGCGACTCGGATTTAGTGGTCAATCAGGTGATGAAAGAGTGGGACGTGAGAAGCCCAGCCATGACTGGATACTGCAGTGCAGTGAGGAAGCTGGAGAAGAAGTTCGAGGGGTTGGAGCTCCATCATATACCCCGACTGAAAAATCAAGCAGCTGATGATCTAGCAAAGATAGGTTCCAAGAGAGAAGCCATTCCGAGTGGTGTGTTCTTGGAGCATATACACACTCCGTCAGTCAAAGAAGATCCTTTCACCGAAGAAACTCCGCAGCCCAAGAGTGCCACAGATCCGACTGAAGTTGAAGTCCCAG
>NW_025291678.1:0-1051 GCF_018294505.1 Triticum aestivum | reverse complement strand
TAAATATATTAAATCATTTAATTTTATTATGCCAATTTTTGTAGGGGCTAATGGTATTATTCCAGAGCTCTTTTATAATTGGCATAATTTTTGGACCATATTTCATATATATAGAAATATATTTCCAATGCAAATATTTATCGAATTAAACCAAATGGCCAAAATAAATATCCATGAGCTCCTAAAAATATTGTTTTGATTTTTTTATCTCTGTCCAATATTTTCAGAGGGCAACATGAGCATTTTCTTGGACCCTTTTGGAGAAATTTTTATTTGGGTCCTTTTCAAAAATGATTCTGAGGGTTCCACCAATCCTCATTTCAAATTTAAATGAAATTTAAATATGATGCACAAATGGCTAGCTAGCCTAGGTCATACCAGACTAGGGATGTGACAACTCGCCCCCACTTGACAGAATCTCGTCCCGAGATTCTGGGGTCGACGGAAAGAAAGCGGGGTACTCCAGTCGAAGACGATCTTCTCGCTCCCAGGTAGCTTCTCTCTCGGAATGATGAGACCACTGAACTTTGAGAAACTTGACGTTCTGACGTCGAGTAACACGCTCTGCTTGATCAAGAATGCGAACCGGGTACTCTCGGTATGTGAGGTTATCTTGGAGATCAAGCGTTTCGTGGTCCACTCCGCGGATAGGATCCGAGAAGCAACGCCTGAGTTGAGAGACGTGGAAGACATCATGAACTCGAGAAAGAGGTGGGGGTAGTTCCAATTGGTAGGCAACCTCTCCTCGTTTAGCGAGAATGCGAAAGGGACCAATGTAACGAGGAGCCAACTTGCCCTTGATACCGAAACGATGGGTACCCTTTAAAGGAGTAACCCGAAGGTAAGCTTGGTCGCCAATTTCATAAGTCATATCCTTATGATGACGATCATACTGGCTTTTCTGACGAGACTGGGCTGTTTTCAAATTCTCACGAATGATGCGAACTTGCTCTTCTGCCTCCTGGATCATATCCGGTCCAAAGAATTGTCTTTCACCGGTTTCTGACCAGTTCAAAGGTGTTCGACATCTTCGTCCATAGAGAACCTCAAA
>NW_025291677.1:0-1052 GCF_018294505.1 Triticum aestivum | reverse complement strand
TACATGAGGATTCTTCCGCGGAAGAACAACTCATATTCGCCTTGTCACAGG
Source organism: Triticum aestivum (assembly GCF_018294505.1). Lineage (NCBI taxonomy): Eukaryota > Viridiplantae > Streptophyta > Magnoliopsida > Poales > Poaceae > Triticum > Triticum aestivum. Next base: position 1,001 of record NW_025291677.1, on the reverse strand, counting down.
GCGCCGAGCACAACCTGATGACCTATGAGGCGTACGATATCAACGGCTACACATTCTACACCGAGGCCAAGGACATGAAGAGCGATGGTTATCAGAACTCCGGGGTAACGATGGAATCCTACACCGGTAACGACAAGGACAGATACTACGGAAGGATCGAGGAGATCTGGGAGCTGAGCTACGCTGGAGAGAAGGTCCCGATGTTCCGTGTCAGATGGGCCAAGAACGTCATAAAAGAAGACCGATATTTCACCACCATGGTTATACCCGAAGCCAAATCCAAGACCGCGGGCGCAAACGTCACCGCGAAAAATGAGCCATGGGTACTGGCTTCCCAAGTGGACCAATGCTTCTTCATTACCGACCCGCCAAAGCCCAGTCGTGTTGTCGTGAGGAGAGACAAAAGGAAGATCATCGGAATGGATGGAGTAGCCAATGAGCAAGACTTCGACAAGTACGGCGACCCGAGGATCGAACATGACGACGATGATGAAGTAGCAGCATACACCACAAGAAGAAGCAGGACCACCCTACCTAAAGGACGTCTGTTCCACAGAAGAACTCCATTTGCGAAAAAGAAGGGCAAGAAGATTGTTAACAGATAGCTAGCTAAGATCGATTGTATTTAAATCGCAGCCTTCATTTCTCGATTGTATTTCATGGGCACTTTTTGAACTATCATGAATATTTTTAAATTTCATGGACACTCGATCTCGATCCCCCTCCATCTCGATCGCTATCCCACCTCGCCAGATCCGGTCCCCCTCGCCGCCGAGCACCCCCCGGTCCACCGGCCGCCGCCGCCGACCCCCCGCACCCTCGATTCCCCTACTCAACCGCCGCCGCCGACCCCCCGCACCCCTCCCCTACTCAACCGCCGCCACCGACCCCCTGCACCCTCCCCCGCTCCACCGGCATTACTGTTTGATGATATTTTTTAAAAAAAAATTACTGTCTTATAAAAAAAATTACTGTCTTATAAAAAAAATTACTGTCTTATA
>NW_025291676.1:0-1052 GCF_018294505.1 Triticum aestivum | reverse complement strand
TACAGATCGAAAGAGGCGCAGGCCTCCTGCCTGGGATCCTCCTAACTACTCCAGGTCGTCGTCGGCGGGCAGCACGTAGTAGTAGGCACCTCCGGTGTAGTAGGGGTCGTCGTCGACGGTGGCGTCTGACTCCTGGACTCCAGCATCTGGTTGCGACAACCAGAAAGAAAGGAAAGGGGGAGAAAAGGGGGGAGAAAGCAACCGTGAGTACTCATCCAAAGTACTCGCAAGCAAGGAACTACACTACATATGCATGGGTATATGTGTAAAGGGGCCATATCAGTGGACTGAACTGCAGAATGCCAGAATAAGAGGGGGATAACTAATCCTGTCGAAGACTACGCTTCTGGTCACCTTCGTCTTGCATCAAGTATAAGAGAGTAGATTGAAGTCCTCCAAGTAGCATCTCCAAGTAACATCTCATAGCATAATCCTACCCGGCGATCCCCTCCTCATGTCCCTGAGGTAGAGCGACCACCGGTTGTATCTGGCACTTGGAAGGGTGTGTTTTATTAAGTGTCCGGTTCTAGTTGTCATAAGGTCAAGGTACAACTCCAAGTCGTCCTGTTACCGAAGATCACGGCTATTCGAATAGATTAAACTTCCCTGCAGGGGTGCACCACATAACCCAACATGCTTGATCCCATTTGGCCGGACACACTTTCCTGGGTCATGCCCGGCCGCGGAAGATCAACACGTCGCAGCCCCACCTAGGCTCAACAGAGAGGCCAGCACGCCGGTCTAAACCTAAGCGCACAGGGGTCTGGGCCCATCGCCCATAGCACACCTGCACGTTGCGTACGCGGCCGAAAGCAGAACTAGCCCCCTTAATACAAGAGCAGGCTTACGTTCCAATCCGGCGCGCGCCGCTCCGTCGCTGACGTCTGAAGTGCTTCGGCTGATACCACGACGTCGGGATACCCATAACTACTCCCACGTAGATGGTTAGTGCGTATAGGCTCGTAGCCAGACTCAGATCAAATACCAAGATCTCGTTAAGCGTGTTAAGTATCCGCGAACGCCGAACAGGGCCAGGCCCACCTGTCTCCTAG
>NW_025291675.1:0-1052 GCF_018294505.1 Triticum aestivum | reverse complement strand
GTATCGGTCATCAACAATCGCAGTTTCGGCCGATTCCGGCCCGTTTCTTGGACTATAACTCAGTTTTGGGCTCACGTAGTGATTTCCACGACCGACGAACACCGTTGTGTTTATGTGTCGGTCATGAACATTTGCAGTTTTGGCCGATTTTGGCCCGCTTCATGGACTATTACTCACTGATTTCAGGTCCCTGAGCAATTTCCATGATTAACGAAACCCGGGGTGCGTTTATGTATCGTTGATCAATAACCCTAGGTTTTACCGATTCAGGGCTCTTTCATGGACTATTACTCACCGTTTTGCAGTCCCAAAGCGATTTCGATGCTTGTCGAACCCCAAGATGTGCTTACATGCTGGTCGTCAAGACTCGCAGATTGGGCCGATTCTGGCCCGTTTCCTGGACTATTACTCAGTTTTGTGGTCCCGAAGTGATTTCCACGATTGATGAACACCGGGGTTCATTTACGTGTCGGTCATCAACACTCACAATTTTGGCCGATTCTGGTACGTTTTCTGCACTGTTACTCACCGTTGTGGGGTCACGGAGCGATTTCCATGATTGACGATCCCTGGGGTGCGTTTACGTGCCCGTCGTCAACCCTCACAGTTTTGGCCCATTATGACCCGTTTCATGAACTATTACTCACCGTTTTGGGATCCCAAAGCGATTTCCATAGTTATTGAACCCCAAGGGGCGTTACATGTCGGTCATCAACAGTCACAGTTTTGGCCGTTTCTGGCCCGTTCTGTCGACTATTACTCACTTTTTTGGGGTCCCAGAGTGATTTCCATGATTAACAAACCCGGGGGTGCATTTACGTGTCAGACATCAACACTCGCGGTTTTTGACGATTCTGGCCCGTTTCATGGACTATTACTCACCATTTTGCGGTCACGAAGCGATTTCCATAGTTGTTGAACCCCAAGATGCGCTTATGTGTTGGTCATCAACTCTCATAGTATTGGCCAATTCTGGCCCGTTTCGTGGACTATTACTGACTGTTTCGGGGTCCCGGAGTGACTTCCACGATTAACAAACCCCATGGTGCGTT
>NW_025291674.1:0-1052 GCF_018294505.1 Triticum aestivum | reverse complement strand
AAATATGCCCTAGAGGCAATAATAAATGGTTATTATTATATTTCTGTGTCCATGATAATAGTCTTTTATTCATGCTATAATTGTATTGTCCGGAAATCGTAATACATGTGTGAATACATAGACCACAACCTGTCCCTAGTAAGCCTCTAGTTGACTAGCTCGTTGATCAACAGATAGTCATGGTTTCCTGACTATGGACATAGGATGTCATTGATAACGGGATCACATCATTAGGAGAATGATGTGATGGACAAGACCCAACTTAAGCATAGCATAAAAGATCGTGTAGTTTCGTTTGCTAGAGCTTTTCCAATGTCAAGTATCTTTTCCTTAGACCATGAGATCGTGCAACTCCCGGATACCGTAGGAGTGCTTTGGGTGTGCCAAACGTCACAACGTAACTGGGTGACTATAAAGATGCATTACGGGTATCTCCGAAAGTGTCTGTTGGGTTGGCACGGATCGAGACTGGGATTTGTCACTCCGTGTAAACGGAGAGGTATCTCTGGGCCCACTCGGTAATGCATCATCATAATGAGCTCAATGTGACTAAGGCGTTAGTCACGGGATCATGCATTGCGGTACGAGTAAAGAGACTTTTCGGTAACGAGATTGAACAAGGTATTGGGATACCGACGATCGAATCTCGGGCAAGTAACATACCGATTGACAAAGGGAATTGCATACGGATTGATTGAATCCTCGACACCGTGGTTCACCCGATGATATCATCGTGGAACATGTGGGAGCCAACATGGGTATCCAGATCCCGCTGTTGGTTATTGACCAGAGAGGCGTCTCGGTCATGTCTGCATGTCTCCCGAACCCGTAGGGTCTACACACTTAAGGTCCGGTGACGCTAGGGTTGTAGAGATATATGTATGCGGAAACCCGAAAGTTGTTCGGAGTCCCGGATGAGATCCCGGACGTCACGAGAGGTTCCGGAATGGTCCGGAGGTGAAGAATTATATATAGGAAGTCCAGTTTTGGCCACCGGGAAAGTTTCGGGGGTTATCGGTATTGTACCGGGACCACCGGAAGGGTCCCGGGGG
>NW_025291673.1:0-1052 GCF_018294505.1 Triticum aestivum | reverse complement strand
TATGTATGTTCGTGGTGTTGCATATGTTTGTGGTGTTGCATATGTGTTTGTGTTTGGAGGTGTACCGGTATTTGAAATGCGATAGTTGCCAATATTTTGCCGGAATGTTGATTCATTTCCGTTTCGGCGAGAATTTTGGCATTAAGCATTCTTTTTGGTCCTATTTTTAGGGAAAGTCATGCCAAATTTTTTCTTGGTTCTAAAATATCGTTTTGCTCTACCCCGCAGGCGACCATGGTCCGCACGATGACCGAAGGCATCGTGAATAGGTTTTTGAGGTCCGCGAAGGCCGAGATGCTTCAAAAGAACGAGACGGAGATAAGATGTCCGTGTCGAAGATGCAAGCTGAATAGCCTTATTGCGGACCCGGATTCCGGGCAAGTGCGGGACCACCTGCTCTTGCGTGGTTTCATGGATGGCTATTGGTGGCAAGGTGATGATGATGACTACGAAGTCGTTCATGGGGGCCGGGCAAGAAATGAGGAAGGGCAGCAAGACAACCACCGCGGCTCGGGGGGGCGAGAAGACGAAGAATCCCCAGGAGATGATCACGACGGTGATGTTGTACACAGTCATCATGTAGAAGATGCAGGACATGATGATGATGCCGGCGGAGCAGACGACGTTGGACCATCGATGGGCTGGGTGCAGGACCCTCATATTCAAGAGCTGCTTCTCAAGCAGACGGATAACGCAAGAGCTGTCGCCCGAGAGAAAGCCAAGATGGATCAACTTGAGTTAGACGCGGTTACTCCGTTGTATGAAGGATGCAGGCCCGAGGATACCCGCCTGAAAGTAACGCTCATGGCTCTGGAGATGAAGGTAAAACACAAAATGACCGACGCATGCTTCGACGAGAACATGTCATTCTGGCACGAACGTCTTCCCAAGGGGAACAAGTGCCCGACCAGTTTGGAGGAGGCAAAGAAAATCGTGTGTCCTCTGGATTTACCGCACGTGAAATACCATGTGTGCATGAACAATTGCATCATTTATCGGGACGAGCACGCGGAGTCTACAATATGTCCGGTGTGCGGTGTCACTCGATACAA
>NW_025291672.1:0-1052 GCF_018294505.1 Triticum aestivum | reverse complement strand
ACCCTGTACACATCGTTTGGGGCTGTGAGCGAAACTCCGGCCGGATCTCCTCATGGATGGAACCCGAATAGGCGATAAACCTGGACTAGAGACTTGAGTGTTTAGGCAGGCCGTGGCCGACACCCACGTTGGGCTTCCGCTTGAAGGTTGCCGAGTACATGTCGTGTAAACGGCGGTAAGTGGTGAGAGCGTGTGTGAAGAAGTACACCCCTGCAGGGTTAACCTAATCTATTCGAATAGCCGTGTCCACGGAAAAGGACTTCTGGGTTGCTTATATCAGTTCATAGACAAGTGAAAGTGGATACTCTAAAATACGCAAGATAAGCGTGAGTGCTATGGATGGCGTTCTCGTAGGGAGACGTGAGCGGATCCATAGTGGTGTATTGATATGGTGAATATGTGGACTCGTGTGCGCCACCTCAAAAAAGTTACTCGCAGTCGTAGTTCAGGATAGCCACCGAGTCAAAGCTGGCTTGCTGCAGTTAAATCCCACCATCCCTTTGTTGATAATGATGCATATGTAGATAGTTCTGATGTAAGTCTTGCTGGGTACATTTGTACTCACGTTTGCCTATTTTGTGTTTTTGCAGAGAGACTTCAGTCTCACTAGTATTTCCGCGTGGTCTTCGACGTTTAGCTTGTTACCTCAGCTACGATCTTGTGCCTCGGCAGGATTTGGTAGATAGTCAGGCTTCTCAGCCTTTTTCATTTATAGATGTTTGTACTCAGACATGATAGCTTCCGCTTGTGCTTGATTTGTATGCTCTGAATGTTGGGTCATGAGACCCATGTTTGTAATATCTCGCTCCTCGGAGCCTATTGAATAGATTACTTGAGTCATAGAGTCATGTTGTGATGCCATGTTGTATTTGCACATATCGAGCATATTGTGTGTATGTTATTGAAATGCTTGGTATGTGTGGGATCTGACCATCTAGTTGTTTATCTTTAGTAGCCTCTCTTACGGAGAAATGTCTCCTAGTGTTTCCACCGAGCCATGGTAGCTTGCTACTGCTCCGGAACACTTAGGCTGGCCGGCATGTGTCCTTCTT
>NW_025291671.1:0-1052 GCF_018294505.1 Triticum aestivum | reverse complement strand
GCGTCACAGGTTAAACAGGGGGGGTTTATTTTAGTTTAATTAAGGATTAGGGCACTAGGGCCCACATGTCAGTGGCTCTGGGGTTAGATTAGGTGGTGATTAGCTTAAGCTAATCACCTGATGGCGGGGGCCCACCTGTCAGTGTCAGCAGAGGGGGTAGTTAAAATAAAATAACTAAACTAATTAACAGGGGGGGCTGGCCCCACCTGTCATCGACCCAGAGAAGGGGGGGGTCCCGCCGTGGTCAACGTGGGTCAGACCCACCGGCGGCTTGACGCCGGCGAGGCCAGACGCGGTGGTGCGCGTCGGAAACCAACTACAGGGGCTCTTTTGGCGCGCAGGGAGCAGCTACGGGGAGAGGGTGGAGTGGCGCATCCAACGGTGGCGGTGGCGGAGGCTGGGGTGGCCGGAGCTGCCGGCGGCGAGCTCTTTTGCGGCGGCCGGAGCTCGGGCGAGGTCGGGGTTGGCGTTCGGGGGCACGGGAGGGGAAGCTAGTGGCGGCTACGGGCTCCTGGAGACGTGTTGAGTGCGGTGGTGTGCTCGGCTTCGAGCTGCAACGGCTCCAGCCACGGTGGTGACGAGGCACGGCGGCGGCGAGCTCTCGGGTCCGGCGGAAAGGCGGCTAGGGTACGGAAACGAGCGCGAGGAGGAGGGGGAATGGAAGAGTAGCTCACAGGGGTTGCGACGGTGGCCTCGGGGAGCTCGGGGAGGCACCGGAGACGACGAATTTGACGAAGATGGCCGGCGGTCCCGAGGTTGAAGAAGCCGGCGGTGGCGACGTTGCAGGGGCTCCCGCGGTGCGCTTCTCGGCGAGGAGGAAGAGGTGGTCGAGGCGGATCTCCTGGGTACTTCGGGTGGCAGCGAGGAGCACGGTGGCTACGACGAACGGCGTCGGCGACGACGAGCTCCGCTCGGGCGCGTGCAGGGAGGAAAGCAGAGGAGAGAACGGGGTCCAGGGGAAGAGAGGGGAGGTGCAGGTGGCGAGGGGAAGTGCGTGGCGTGAGGGGGAGGCTCGGGAACGCCTCGGTGGAAGCAGGAGGTGGCCGAGGCGG
>NW_025291670.1:0-1052 GCF_018294505.1 Triticum aestivum | reverse complement strand
ATAAGTTTTAAAAAATGAAATCCCTTTGTAACAGACGAGTTTCCGGATGAAATCCTCATACTTTGAAAGAGATTGTCCGTTTTGTACACGAAGTGCATCCAGTTTTTGCCGTAACCCTCTCAACTTTCTCGCACATGCTATGTGGATGAAATGATGATATCATGCCAACTTTCAACCTTTTCAGAGTTCATTTGAAATGCTTTTCAATTTTAGGGTCTTATAGCTCAAAATAATTAGTAAATGCATGAAAAATAACAAATGAAGTAAGAAAGGATTGAAAAATGATGATGTGGCTTTCAATGGTGCATTTTGAACACACAAAAACTCAGGAGTTCAAATAAGTTTTAAAAAATGAAATCCCTTTGTAACAGACGAGTTTCCGGATGAAATCCTGATACTTTGAAAGAGATTGTCCGTTTTGTACACGAAGTGCATCCATTTTTTGCCGTAACCCTCTCAACATTCTTGCACATGCTATGTGGATGAAATGATGATATCATGCCAACTTTCAAACTTTTCGGAGTACATTTGAAATGCTTTTCAATTTTAGGGTCTTATAGCTCAAAATGATTAGTAAATGCATGAAAAATAACAAATGAAGTAAGAAAGGATTGAAAAATGATGATGTGGCTTTGAATGGCGCATTTTGAACACACAAAAAGTCAGGAGTTCAAATAAGTTTAAAAAAATGAAATCCCTTTGTAACAGACGAGTTTCCGGATGAAATCCTGATACTTTGAAAGAGATTGTCCGTTTTGTACACGAAGTGCATCCAGTTTTTGCCGTAACCCTCTCAACTTTCTTGCACATGCTATGTGGATGAAATGATGATATCATGCCAACTTTCAACCTTTTCAGAGTTCATTTGAAATGCTTTTCAATTTTAGGGTCTTATAGCTCAAAATAATTAGTAAATGCATGAAAAATAACAAATGAAGTAAGAAAGGATTGAAAAGTGATGATGTGGCTTTGAATGGTGCATTTTGAACACACAAAAAGTCAAGAGTTCATATAAGTTTTAAAAAATGAAATCCCTTTGTAACAGACGAGTT
>NW_025291669.1:0-1052 GCF_018294505.1 Triticum aestivum | reverse complement strand
GAACAGTACGTGTTACCTTAACCTTGCCGCTGTTGTTGAACCATTGGATGTAGTAAGGATGTGGATGTGGTCTTGTGGTGAGAGAAAGCTTCTCCACCATCTCCATGCTAGCCAAGTTGTTGCAGCTCCCTCCGTCTATTATGACGCGCACAGAACGTTCCTTCACAACTCCCTTGGTATGGAACAAATTGTGCCTCTGATTTTGCTCAGCTTGTGTGACCTGCACACTCAAAACACGTTGAGCAACTAAACATTCATACCTGTCAGCGTCTTCAGGAGCCATGTATTGCGTCTCATGATCAGAATCATCTCCACCATGTTCTTCACGTGTAATAAGAGCCAATGTCTCCTCATCATAGTCACTAGCGGACTCATATCCACCATCCGCGGTAGCAATCATCACACGCGGAGATTTGCATTCCCTCGCATAGTGACCTCCTCCCTTACAACGACGACAAATAATATCACTTGTGTGCCCTGTTGATGCCATGGAAGAAGAAGAACGCTGTGCAGGCCCCGCAGGTGCGCTCTTGGCAGATAATGGTGGTTGATCCTGTTTTCTTGTATCACGACTGTAGGAGGCACCTGATTGAGGTGCTGGTGCAGTTGAAGTAGAAGATGCATGCGGCGTCCATGAGGAAGGTCGGCCTGCAGAAAAGTTAGTTCGCGCCAATGCTTGTCGATCCTGCACTTCACGTTCAGCTTTACAAGCAAGATGGAATAAACGAGTGATATTAGTATACTCCTTATAGTCTAGAATGGTCTGAATCTCTCTATTTAATCCACCCAGAAAACGTGCAAGCATAGCTTCATTCTCCTCAACAATACCACATCGAATCATGCCAGTTTGTAATTCCTGATAATATTCTTCTACAGAATTTTTTCCTTGTCTTAAACGCTGCAATTTTTGAAGCAATTCACGTTGATAATATGGTGGAACCCAACGCGTACGCATAGCAGTTTTCAAAGCAGCCCAAGTAGTTGGAATAGGATATAATCTACAATGTTCAGACCACCATACACATGCAAAACTAGTGAAAGCACAAACAGCA
>NW_025291668.1:0-1052 GCF_018294505.1 Triticum aestivum | reverse complement strand
TGCCGCTAGCTACCTTCGTGGAAACGTTCCCCACGGGATAATGCAGATCACATTCTTTCATCTCCTTTACATCATCCACGGGGTAGTGAGGCTCCGGTGCACGAATCTCGATCATCGGTGCACTAGCACCAGGCGGGGCATCCGTGGAAGCCACGCTGCTTCTCCGCTGCTGGCTTCCGCGATCCGCTTCATGATCTTCATGCGGCCCTGCAGCCGATTTTTCTTTTACTAGTTCATGCACGGTCTGCTTCAACTCATGGAGTTCCGATGCAAACTTCGTCATAAGATCTGCATCCCGGTCCGTCTTTCTCTTACGGCTTCTGTAACAGTACGGGTCATTGTCCTGGGAAAACCCTACTTTCCACGGAACTTTGCCTTTGCCTCGTACACGTCCTCCGTGTTCATCATTCCCGAGGGCTGTTGTCAGTGCGTCTTTCTCTCTGTTGAACTTGATCAAGCCCACTTGAGCTTGGGTCATTGCGTCAATAAGGGCTTGGGTGGGAGCAAACTGTCTCTGCCGGTGAACACACACCCCGGTCTCCGGGTCTAGCGATCCCCCATGCCCGTACCACCAGCTTTTGGCCCTTGGGTCCCATCCCTCTGTACCTAGAGGGATTCCTCGCACCCTCAGGTCCTCCTCCATCTTCTGCCACCTAGGCTCCGAAAGGCGGTATCCTCCTGGCCCCATAATATGATGGAACTTTTTCTTACTCGCATTATCCTTATTTTTTTCGATATTTCCTTGAAATGCTCCGATTGCTTTTGCCTCACAAATTCTGGCCAATCATCTTTCAGTTTCTCATGTTGTCCATTGAAATCCGGAGTCTTGCCCTTGTTGACATAGTCACAGGTTAAATTTTTCTTGAAGTTCCGGAATGCTTCGCCCATCTTCTGAAGAGCGAACTCTTTAACTAGCCTCCTCCTCTGACGTCCACCCGGAACCTCGTTACCGAATTCATCGACTTTGTTGTATTCCGGAGGTAGAATGAAATGTTCCATAAGCTTTCTCCAGCAATCCTTTTTCGTTCTCTTGTCGACAAAACTGAAACCAA
>NW_025291667.1:0-1052 GCF_018294505.1 Triticum aestivum | reverse complement strand
CCCGTTTGGTGTCTCGGGAACCCTGTTCACATCGTTTGGGGCTGTGAGCGAAACTCCGGCCGGATCTCCTCATGGATGGAACCCGAATAGGCGATAAACCTGGACTAGAGACTCGAGTGTTTAGGTAGGCCGTGGCCGACACCCACGTTGGGCTTCCGCTTGAAGGTTGCCGAGTACATGTCGTGTAAACGGCGGTAAGTGGTGAGAGCGTGTGTGAAGAAGTACACCCCTGCAGGGTTAACATCATCTATTCGAATAGCCGTGTCCGCGGAAAAGGACTTCTGGGTTGCTTATATCAGTTCATAGACAAGTGAAAGTGGATACTCTAAAATACGCAAGATAAGCATGAGTGCTATGGATGGCGTTCTCGTAGGGAGACGGGAGCGGATCCATAGTGGTGTATTGATATGGTGAATATGTGGACTCGTGTGCGCCACCTCAAAAGAGTCGCTTGCAGTCGTAGTTTAGGATAGCCACCGAGTCAAAGCTGGCTTGCTGCAGTCAAACCCCTCCACCCCCTTGTTGATAATGATGCATATGTAGATAGATCTGATGTAAGTCTTGCTGGGTACATTTGTACTCACGTTTGCCTATTTTATGTTTTGCAGAGAGACTTCGGTCTCACTAGTAGTTTCGCGTGGACTTCGACGTTTAGCTTGATACCTCAGCTACGATCTTGTGCCTCGGCAGGATCTGGTAGATAGTCAGGCTTCTCAGCCTTTCTCATTTCTAGATGTCTGTACCCAGACATGATAGCTTCCGCTTGTGCTTTGACTTGTATGCTCTGATTGTTGGGTCATGAGACCCATGTTTGTAATGTCTCGCTCCTCGGAGCCTATTGAATAAACTACTGAGTCGTAGAGTCATTTTGTGATGCCATGTTGTATTGCACATATCGAGCATATTGTGTGTATGTTATTGAAATGCTTGGTATGTGTGGGATCTGACTATCTAGTTGTTTATCTTTAGTAGCCTCTCTTACCGGGAAATGTCTCCTAGTGTTTCCACCGAGCCATGGTAGCTTGCTACTGCTCCGGAACACTTAGGCTGGC
>NW_025291666.1:0-1052 GCF_018294505.1 Triticum aestivum | reverse complement strand
TGGATAACAACAGGGGCGGAAACTCGCATGCCCTTCGACAACGCCGCAACAAGCGTCGTTGAGGTGGGATTGGAGTTGAAGATCTTTTGTTTGAGATGACACCGTCGGAAGGAGGGAGAAGCGTCATCAAGACAAGAATCACATTCTATCCGCTCGCGCGTCGAAGTGACAGTTGGTTGAGTGCGAGGTGAAGACGTGAATATGTGGCGGCATAGTTGTGTGTCCGTCGGCGATGGCGGTGGGAGCGTGTTTGCCGCGCCGCAACGCCTTCTCTGTTCCTCTACGCACAAGAGAGAGAAAGGTTTGGTTGGTCAAGTGGGTTCGCAATGGGCTAATAGGGTTAGCCCACTTAAAAAAGTTCTGTCCAATAGGAGCCAACTAAAGCAGTTTAAGTGGGATGGGCCGGTTAGTCCCACTATACCCCACCTCCACCTGCAGCGTGATAAACCGACCATCTTGCCCGTGGAGGCTTGAGAGAAGAGGTTGTTGCAGAAGACGATATTGCCGCCAACAATGTATATGGAGCCATGCCGACAGATAACACAAATAACGACCCTCGTCCATGGATAACAACAGGGGCGGAAACTCGCATGCCCTTCGACAACGCCGCAACAAGCGTCGTTGAGGTGGGATTGGAGTTGAAGATCTTTTGTTTGAGATGACACCGTCGGAAGGAGGGAGAAGCGTCATCAAGACAAGAATCACATTCTATCCGCTCGCGCGTCGAAGTGACAGTTGGTTGAGTGCGAGGTGAAGACGTGAATATGTGGCGGCATAGTTGTGTGTCCGTCGGCGATGGCGGTGGGAGCGTGTTTGCCGCGCCGCAACGCCTTCTCTGTTCCTCTACGCACAAGAGAGAGAAAGGTTTGGTTGGTCAAGTGGGTTCGCAATGGGCTAATAGGGTTAGCCCACTTAAAAAAGTTCTGTCCAATAGGAGCCAACTAAAGCAGTTTAAGTGGGATGGGCCGGTTAGTCCCACTATACCCCACCTCCACCTGCAGCGTGATAAACCGACCATCTTGCCCGTGGAGGCTTGAGAGAAGAGGTTGTTG
>NW_025291665.1:0-1052 GCF_018294505.1 Triticum aestivum | reverse complement strand
ATGCAAGATCGACACGTAATTGCTTACGCTTCACGGCAATTGCACCCACATGAGGAGAATTATCCTACTCATGATCTAGAACTTGCAGCCGTAGTCTATGCACTTAAGACCTGGCGACATTACCTCCTCGGTAATCGTTGCGAAATATTCACTGATCACCAAAGTCTGAAGTATATTTTCACCCAACCGGATTTGAATCTCAGGCAGAGACGTTGGGTTGAATTGATCACAGACTTCGACTTAGGAATAACCTACACCCCAGGGAAAGCCAACGTCATGGCTGATGCGCTAAGTCGTAAATCTTATTGTAACAACCTGATGTTACAACAAAGTCAACCGCTTCTCCATGAGGAATTTCGGAAGCTTAACCTTCACATTGTACCTCAAGGTTTTCTTTCCACCTTGGTGGTAAAACCTACCCTTACGGATCAAATTATCAAAGCACAGAAGGTAGATCCGGGAATCTCCCGCATCAAGAGGAACATTCAGAAAGGAATTGCGGATTGTTTCTCCGTTAATGATCAAGGGGTCGTATACTTCGGGAATCGACTAGTGGTTCCCAAAGTGCGAAACCTGAGGCGTTTGATCCTTAAGGAAGCTCATGAATCTCCTCTCACCATTCATCCCGGTAGCACTAAAATGTATCAGGACCTACGCCAGAGGTTCTGGTGGACTAGGATGAAAAGAGAAATTGCTCAGTATATTGCAAATTGCGACGTCTGTCGTCGTGTAAAAGCAGAGCATCAACGGCCTGCTGGCACCCTTCAACCCTTAGCTATTCCTGAATGGAAATGGGATAAAATTGGTATGGATTTCATTACCGGTTTTCCCAGGACCAAAAGAGGGAATAATGCTATTTTCGTCGTGGTCGATCGTCTTTCCAAAGTAGCTCATTTCTTACCTGTTCGTGAGAGTATAACCGCTAGCCAGCTGGCAGACTTATACATCTCCCGGATAGTGTCCCTCCATGGTGTTCCTTTGGAAATCAATTCGGATCGAGGAAGTCTTTTCACCTCTCGATTTTGGGAAAGTTTCCAAAATGCTATGGGAAC
>NW_025291664.1:0-1052 GCF_018294505.1 Triticum aestivum | reverse complement strand
GTTATATACGCGAATCCCTTAGTCCTTGTGCTGTTCCTATTATTCTAGTGCCGAAAAAGGATGGTACATCATGTATGTGTGTTGATTGTAGAGGCATTAATAATATTACTATTCGTTATCGTCATCCTATTCCTAGGCTAGATGATATGCTTGATGAATTGAGTGGCTCTACAATATTCTCCAAAGTTGATTTGCGTAGTGGCTACCATCAAATTCGTATGAAATTGGGAGATGAATGGAAAACAGCATTTAAAACTAAGTTTGGATTATATGAGTGGTTAGTCATGCCTTTTGGGTTAACTAATGCACCTAGTACTTTCATGAGATTAATGAACGAAGTTTTACGTGTTTTCATTGGACGATTTGTGGTAGTCTATTTTGATGATATACTGATTTATAGCAGATCTTTGGAAGAACATTTGGAACATTTACGTGCTGTTTTTATTGCTCTACGTGGTGCACGTTTGTTTGGTAACCTTGGGAAGTGCACCTTTTGCACCGACCGAGTATCTTTTCTTGGCTATGTTGTTACTCCACAGGGAATTGAAGTTGACAAAGCCAAGATTGAAGCTATTGAGAGTTGGCCGCAACCCAAAACGGTCACACAGGTGAGGAGTTTTCTTGGCCTCGCTGGATTCTATAGGCGTTTTGTGAGAGATTTCAGCACCATTGCTGCACCTCTCAACGAGCTTACAAAGAAGGATGTGCCTTTTGTTTGGGGTACCGCACAGGAAGAAGCCTTCACGGTATTGAAAGATAAGTTGACACATGCTCCTTTACTCCAACTTCCTGATTTTAATAAGACTTTTGAGCTTGAATGTGATGCTAGTGGAATTGGATTAGGAGGTGTGTTATTACAAGATGGCAAACCTGTTGCATACTTTTCTGAAAAATTGAGTGGGCCTAGTCTGAATTATTCTACTTATGATAAAGAATTATATGCTTTTGTTCGGACTTTAGAAACATGGCAACATTATTTATGGCCCAAAGAATTTGTTATACATTCTGATCATGAATCTTTGAAACATATTAAAAGTCAAGCTAAACTGAAT
>NW_025291663.1:0-1052 GCF_018294505.1 Triticum aestivum | reverse complement strand
CTGAGGAGAGACGAGTTGCTGCTGCTGTTTGTGCTTTCACTAGTTTTGCATGTGTATGGTGGTCTGAGCATTGTAGATTATATCCTATTCCAACTACTTGGGCTGCTTTGAAAACTGCTATGCGTACGCGTTGGGTTCCACCATATTATCAACGTGAATTGCTTCAAAAATTGCAGCGTTTAAGACAAGGGAAAAATTCTGTAGAAGAATATTATCAGGAATTACAAACTGGCATGATTAGATGTGGTATTGTTGAGGAGAATGAAGCTATGCTTGCATGTTTTCTGGGTGGATTAAATAGAGAGATTCAGACCATTCTAGACTATAAGGAGTATACTAATATCACTCGTTTATTCCATCTTGCTTGTAAAGCTGAACGTGAAGTGCAGGATCGACAAGCATTGGGGCGAACTAACTTTTCTGCAGGCCGACCTTCATCATGGACACCGCGTGCATCTTCTACTTCAACTGCACCAGCACCTCAATTAGGTGCCTCCTCCAGTCGTGATACAAGAAAACAGGCACAACCACCATTATCTGCCAAGAGCGCACCTGCCGGGCCTGCATAGAGTTCTTCTTCTTCCAGGGCATCAACAGGGCACACAAGTGATATTATTTGTCGTCGTTGTAAGGGAGGAGGTCATTATGCGAGAGAATGCAAATCTCCGCGTGTGATGATTGCTACCGCGGATGGTGGATATGAGTCCGCTAGTGACTATGATGAGGAGACATTGGCTCTTATTACACGTGAAGAACATGGTGGAGATGATTCTGATCATGAGACGCAATACATGGCTCCTGAAGACGCTGACAGGTATGAATGTTTAGTTGCTCAACGTGTTTTGAGTGTGCAGGTCACACAAGCTGAGCAAAATCAGAGGCAAAATTTGTTCCATACCAAGGGAGTTGTGAAGGAACGTTCTGTGCGCGTCATAATAGACGGAGGGAGCTGCAACAACTTGGCTAGCATGGAGATGGTGGAGAAGCTTTCTCTCACCACAAGACCACATCCACATCCTTACTACATCCAATGGTTCAACAACAGCGGCAAG
>NW_025291662.1:0-1052 GCF_018294505.1 Triticum aestivum | reverse complement strand
TTGAGAAACTTGATATTATGACGTCGCGTGGTACGTTCGGCTTGATCGAGGATACGAATGGGGTACTCTCGATATGTAAGATCATCTTGGAGATCAAGCGTTTCGTGGTCCACTTCACGGATAGGATCCGAGAAGCAACGCCTGAGTTGAGAAACGTGGAAGACATCGTGAACTCTGGAGAGGTGCGGAGGTAGTTCCAACTGGTAGGCAACTTCTCCTCGTTTGGCAAGAATGCGAAAAGGTCCAATGTAACGAGGAGCCAATTTGCCTTTGATACCGAAACGATGGGTTCCCTTCAGAGGGGTGACCCGAAGATAAGCCTTCTCGTCAACCTCGAAAGTCATAGCCTTATGTTTTCGGTCATATTGACTCTTTTGACGGGATTGGGCTGTTTTCAACTTTTCACGAACGATACGAACTTGTTCTTCTGCTTCCTGAATCATGTCAGGGCCAAAGAATTGTCTTTCCCCGGTCTCTGACCAGTTAAGGGGTGTTCGACATCGTCGTCCATAGAGAACTTCAAAAGGGGCTTTACCCAAGCTAGATTGATAGCTGTTGTTGTAAGCGAATTCGGCAAATGGAAGGCACTTCTCCTAGTCCATTCCGAACGAGATAACAGAGGCTCGAAGCATGTCTTCTAGAATTTGGTTGACGCGTTCCACTTGACCACTTGACTGAGGGTGGAAAGCGGTGCTAAAGGAGAGACGGGTTCCCATAGCATTTTGGAAACTTTCCCAAAATCGAGAGGTGAAAAGACTTCCTCGATCCGAGTTAATTTCCAAAGGAACACCATGGAGGGACACTATTCGGGAGATGTATAAGTCTGCCAGCTGACTAGCGGTTATACTCTCACGAACAGGTAAGAAATGGGCTACTTTGGAAAGACGATCGACCACGACGAAAATAGCATTATTCCCTCTTTTGGTCCTGGGAAAACCGGTAATGAAATCCATACCAATTTTATCCCATTTCCATTCAGGAATAGCTAAGGGTTGAAGGGTGCCAGCAGGCCGTTGATGCTCTGCTTTTACACGGCGACAGACGTCGCAATT
>NW_025291661.1:0-1052 GCF_018294505.1 Triticum aestivum | reverse complement strand
AAGTGCCGGCGGCGGTGCCGTCCGTGAGGGGGGCCACACCCCGGAGACGCTAGCCGCCTCTTCGGACATGCCGTAACACCACCCCACATGTATGAGGGGCCGATGCGATGCTCCGGCGGCATTGCTACCCCCCCGGGCCCCCGTCCCGCCTAACCCTGCAGGGGTTGACCACGAGATCTAGCCCTTTGACTTTCCACGGACGGGCTTCGAACACTGGACCTCTCCACCCGGTTGTATCAGGTCAGCACAGAGGGTCACCTGGGAGCAACATCCGGGCCAAACCCACAACTACATACCCTCCGAGTAGACCCGACGCGTCCGTTTCCCCCTCCAGGTGCCGGCGGCGGCGCCGTCCGTGAGGGGGGCCACGCCCCGGAGACGCGTGCCGGGCGTTTGTAACTGCCACAACACACTCAGACTTGTGAGAAGCCGTGCACGCAAGATTGGCGGCATGCTAGCCCACGGAGGCCGCCGGCCACAGTCGTAGACATGTGAAGGGCAATCCGCATAGAGGGAAGTGTTCAGATACTTCTCCATCACCAAAAATTATGAAAAATTACCATCGCTCCTATAACACGTGTGCCCACGTCGTGTAAGAAACTCATGATTTTATCGCGATCCGAGTATTTAATAATATTCACGCCGCACCGTTATCGCAAAACGTCTACTACTGTGTCATCGCCGTCCGTGAGGGGGGCCACACCCCGAAGACGCGCGCCGCCTCTTCGAACATGCCACAACACCAACCCACATGTATGAGGGGCCGGTGCGACGCTCCGGTGGCATTGCTACCCCCCAGGGCCCCCATCCCGCCTAACCCTGGAGAGGTTGACCACGAGATCTAGCCCTTTGACTTTAAATGGAAGGGCTTTGACCAATGGACCTCTCCACCCGGTTGTGTCAGGTCAGCACAGAGGGACACCTGGAAGCAACATCCGGGTCAAACCCACAGCTACACCCCATCCGTGTAGACCCGACGCATCTGTTTCCCCCCTCCAGGTGCCGGTGGCGGCGGCGTCCTTGAGGGAGGCCACACCCCGGAGATGCTAGCC
>NW_025291660.1:0-1052 GCF_018294505.1 Triticum aestivum | reverse complement strand
GGATGAGACATCCTACGAGTAAAACCAGACCTCGAGTTTCCAGGAGGGGGCCCCGCAGTCTGCTCAGTTCGGACCAACACTCGAAGGAGCACTGGCCCGGGGGGGGGGGGGTTAAAATAAGATGACCCTCGGGCTCGCAAAAACCCGGGGGAAAAGGTTTAGGTAGCAAATGGTAAAACCAAGGTTGGGCCTTGCTGGAGGAGTTTTATTCAAGGCGAACTGTCAAGGGGGTCCCATAAATCACCCGACCGCGTAAAGAACGCAAACTCAAGGAACATAATCCCGGCATAACAGTAACTAGGGCGGCAAGAGTGGAACAAAACACCTGGCATAAGGCCGAGCCTTCCACCCTTTACCAAAATATATAGATGCATTAATTAAATAAGAGATATTGTGATATCCCAACATATCCATGTTCCGACATGGAACAAACTTCAACTTCACCTGCAACTAGCAACGCTATAAGAGGGGCTGAGCAAACGCGGTAACATAGCCACACAACGGTTTGCTAGGAGAGGATGGTTAGAGGCTGACATGGCTAAAAATAGGAGACATGATATAGCAAGTGATAGGTAGCGAGCATGGCAATAGAGCGAACAACTAGCATAGCAAAGATAGAAGTGATTTCGAGGGGTGGTCATCTTGCCTGCAAGATTCTCAGAGTTGTCGAAAGCTTGATCCTCGTAAGCGTACTCGACAGGTTCCTCGTTCACGAACTCGTCTCCCGGCTCTACCCAAGACAAGAACACAAACAAACGGAACCACAATCAACAACGAGAAATGCGCAAGCAACATGATACAAGACATGTATGATATGCAAGATATGATATGCGATGCATATGCGTGCTCCGGAAGGAAAATGATGAACATGGCAGTAACTTGGCAAACCAAGTATGCCACTGGAAAGATGAGATGATTTCGGTCGAAATCGATATAAAGATCACCGGAATCGGATGCACGGTTTGCAAATGGCAAGCAAAACAAGAACGACACTAATCTGCGATAAACAGCAAGATAGCACTTAAAATGCAACAAACAACAATGCTACAGCA
>NW_025291659.1:0-1052 GCF_018294505.1 Triticum aestivum | reverse complement strand
CCAACCATACTCAAACCTTCTCGAGCTAGTTCATCAAGCGACCAAGGCCGAGCGACAAGTGCAAGATGACTTCAAATACGCCAAGTACTCATCCAAGACCTACGCCTCCTGAAGGAAATATGCCCTAGAGGCAATAATAAAGTGATTATTTATTTCCTTATATCATGATAAATGTTTATTATTCATGCTAGAATTGTATTAACCGGAAACATAATACATGTGTGAATATATAGACAAACAGAGTGTCACTAGTATGCCTCTACTTGACTAGCTTGTTAATCAAAGATGGTTATGTTTCCTAACCATAGACAAAAGAGTTGTTATTTGATTAACATGATCACATCATTAGTTGAATGATCTGATTGACATGACCCATTCCGTTAGCTTAGCACCCGATCGTTTAGTATGTTGCTATTGCTTTCATCATGACTTATACATGTTCCTATGACTATGAGATTATGCAACTCCCGTTTACCGGAGGAACACTTTGTGTGCTACCAAACGTCAGAACGTAACTGGGTGATTATAAAGGTGCTCTACAGGTGTCTCCAAAGGTACTTGTTAGGTTGGCGTATTTCGAGATTAGGATTTGTCACTCCGAATGTCGGAGAGGTATCTCTGGGCCCTCTCGGTAATGCACATCACTTAAGCCTTGCAAGCATTGCAACTAATGAGTTAGTTGCGAGATGATGTATTACGGAACGAGTAAAGAGACTTGCCAGTAACAAGATTGAACTAGGTATTGGATACCGACGATCGAATCTCGGGCAAGTAACATACCGATGACAAAGGGAACAACATATGTTGTTATGCGGTCTGACCGATAAAGATCTTCGTAGAATATGTAGGAACCAATATGGGCATCCAGGTCCCGCTATTGGTTATTGACCGGAGACGTGTCTCGGTCATGTCTACATTGTTCTCGAACCGTAGGGTCCGCACGCTTAAAGTTACGATGACAGTTTCTTTATGAGTTTATATATTTTGATGTACCGAAGTTTGTTCGGAGTCCCGGATGTGATCATGGACATGACGAGGAGTCTCGAAATGGT
>NW_025291658.1:0-1052 GCF_018294505.1 Triticum aestivum | reverse complement strand
CAACGGTGAAACCAGTCTCGCATAAGCGTACGCGTAATGTCGGTCTGGGCCGCTTCATCTCACAATACCGCTGAACCAAAGTATGACATGCTGGTAAGCAGTATGACTTATATGGCCCACAACTCACTTGTGTTCTACTCGTGCATAGCATCAACGCATAAAACCAGGCTCGGATGCCACTGTTGGGGAACGTAGTAATTTCAAAAAAATTCCTACGCACACGCAAGATCATGGTGATGCATAGCAACGAGAGGGGAGAGTGTTGTCCACGTACCCTCGTAGACCGAAAGCGGAAGCGTTATCACAACGCGGTTGATGTAGTCGTACGTCTTCACGATCCGACCGATCAAGTACCGAACGCACGGCACCTCCGAGTTCTACACATGTTCAGCTCGATGACGTCCCTCGAACTCCGATCCAGCCAAGTGTTGAGGGAGAGTTTCGTCAGCACGACGGCGTGGTGACGATGATGATGTTCCACCGACGCAGGGCTTCGCCTAAGCTCCGCAACGGTATTATCGAGGTGTAATATGGTGGAGGGGGGCACCGCACACGGCTAAGAGATCTCAAGGATCAATTGTTGTGTCTCTGGGGTACCCCCCCTGCCCCCGTATATGAAGGAGCAAGGGGGAGGCAGCCGGCCAAGGGGAGAGGCGCGCCATAGGGGGGAGTCCTACTCCCACCGGGAGTAGGACTCCTCCTTTCCTTGTGGGAGTAGGAGAAGGGAAGGGGGAAGGAGAAAGAAGGAAGGGTGCGCCCCCCTTCCCTAGTCCAATTCGGACCAGACCATGGGGAGGGGTGCGGCCACCTTTTGAGGCCTTTCTCTCCTTTCCCGTATGGCCCATTAAGGCCCAATACGAATTCCCGTAACTCTCCGGTACTCCAAAAAATACCCGAATCACTCGGAACCTTTCCGAAGTCCGAATATAGTCGTCCAATATATCGATTTTTACGTCTCGACCATTTTGAGACTCCTCGTCATATCCCCGATCTCATCCGGGACTCCGGACTCCTTCGGTACATAAAAACTCAATAAAACTGTCATCGTAACA
>NW_025291657.1:0-1052 GCF_018294505.1 Triticum aestivum | reverse complement strand
TCATTTCCATGGCTTACTCTAGAGGTTTGCCATTTGGATCCCGGAGTTTGAATTACCATGGAGGATGGCAAGTCACAGAATGCAACGTTATGCAAACGAGCATAATTTTCAGATATAAAAGAATGAGAGGCTCCTGTATCGAAAAGAACAGATGCCGGGTGGCAATTAACAAGAAGCGTACCGAGAACGACGTTGGGATCTTCTTGAGCTTCTTCGGCAGAGATACAATTGACCTGGCCACGTGAAGCGGTGACCGGTTTAGCGTGGAATACTTTCCCTGTCGGCTTGCCATGGCCAACAGCTTTAGCAGATTGATTGGGGTTGGTCTGGGGGCACTCCCGCATATAGTGACCAGATTCCCCACACTTGAAACAAGTCACGGAACTGGTACGTGGAGGAGCATTATTGGTTGGACCCCCATAGGGCTTGGCCGGAGCAGACTGTTGAGCGGGGCGAGGCGCCTGGAAAGATGGCCTCGGTGTGAACCTGGGTGGCAGGGCGGTGTTGGGTACCCACACGCGGCGCTTCTGAGGACCAGCACTGGATGAGGAACCCGTGTCACGTCCATGCTTGCGTGTTGCGTCATAGTCAGTCTGACCAGTTTCAGCACTGATGGCTTTGTTGACAAGTTTCGAAAAAGATGTGCACTCATGCAGACGGAGGTCGCGGCGAAGCTCAGGACTAAGGCCCTTACGGAACCTTGCTTGCTTCTTGGCGTCAGTAGACACTTCCTCAGTTGCATACCGGGCGAGATTACCGAACTCTCTGCTATAGACATCCACAGAAAGTCGGCCTTGGGTGAAACTGCAAAATTCTTCACGCTTACGGTCCATGAGACCCTCCGGAATGTGATGTTCACGGAAAGCCTCACTGAACTCAGCCCAAGTTGTGACATGGCCTGCTGGGCGCATAGCTCCATAATTCTCCCACCATAGACTGGCGGGGCCTTCAAGATGATATGCGGCAAAGGTGACCTTGTCAGCCTCCGCTACCAGCGCGGAACGCAGCTTGTGAGAGATACTGCGAAGCCAGTCATCAGCGTCGAGAGGCTC
>NW_025291656.1:0-1052 GCF_018294505.1 Triticum aestivum | reverse complement strand
CCGCCGCCGGCACCTGGAGGGGGGAAACGGACGCGTCGGGTCTACACGGAGTGGATGTAGCTGTGGGTTTGGCCCGGATGTTGCTCCAAAGTGTTCCTCTGGGCCGACCTAACACAACCGGGTGGAGAGGTCCACTGGTCAAAGCCCGTCCGTGCAAAGTCAAAGGGCTAGATCCCGTGGTCAAACGCTACAGGGTTAGCCGGGACGGGGGCCCTGGGGGGTAGCAATGCCACCGGAGCGTCGTACCGGGCCCTCATACATGCGGGGTGGTGTTGTGGCATGTCCGAAGAGGCGGCACGCGTCTCCGGGTTGTGGCCCCCCTCACGGACGGCAATGAAACGGTAGTAGACGTTCTGCGGTAACGATGCAGCGTGAATATTATTAAATACTTGGAGCGCGATAAAATCATGAGTTTTTTACACAACGTGGGCACATGTGCTATAGGACTAATGGTAATGTTTCATAATTTTTTGTGATGGAGAAGTATCTGAACACTTCCCTCTACGCGGATTGCTCTTCGCACGTCTACGACTGTGGCCGGCGGCCTCCGGGGGCTAGCATACCGTCAAATCTTGCATAGGCGGCCTCTCACAAATTTGGAAGTGTTGAGGCGGTTGCAAACGCCCAGCACGCGTCTCCGGGGTGTGCCCCCTCCCTCACGGACGCCGCCGCCGCCGGCACCTGGAGGGGGGAAACGGACGCGTCGGGTCTACACGGAGTGGATGTAGCTGTGGGTTTGGCCCGGATGTTGCTCCAAAGTGTTCCTCTGGGCCGACCTAACACAACCGGGTGGAGAGGTCCACTGGTCAAAGCCCGTCCGTGCAAAGTCAAAGGGCTAGATCCCATGGTCAAACGCTACAGGGTTAGCCGGGACGGGGGCCCTGGGGGGTAGCAATGCCACCGGAGCGTCGTACCGGGCCCTCATACATGCGGGGTGGTGTTGTGGCATGTCCGAAGAGGCGGCACGCGTCTCCGGGTTGTGGCCCCCCTCACGGACGGCAATGAAACGGTAGTAGACGTTCTGCGGTAACGATGCAGCGTGAATATTATTA
>NW_025291655.1:0-1052 GCF_018294505.1 Triticum aestivum | reverse complement strand
CCGGCAAACTTGGCGGAGGTAACATTGGAAGTTTCTTCGAAACTCACAATGATTCATCACACAAAAAAAGTAGCATAGCAGCCATGTAGATATCATATATCTCTCTGTTAAGAAGAAATAAGGAATATTACAAAGCTTAAGAGGAAACTCGCCTCTACCACTTTTGGGTTTACACAAGTGTAATCGACTCGCTCACTAAGAACTTACATGGCATTTTTAGTGTAACTATTTTATGAGCTTACAAATAAAAGCACAAAAATGAAAATAGCACATCATATATACACTGTTTGTGTTTGGAAGGATATCAATTAAATAAAAATAGATCTGTTAATGGACTTGTTTGTGTAGTAGCAGAATTTTGTTCAAAATAAAACTGGACTTGTGCTAATGGGAGAGACAGAGAGTAGATGGGGGTTGCTTGACCTATCTTGGTGTAGCAGAGGCGTCATCCGAGGAGGTGCTGCTGGCTAGGGTTCCTCCCTGTTGACCTGCGTGGGAAGGGAAGGAAACGAGATGAGGAAGGGACGGGAAGGGGAGGGGAGGGGAGGGGATGTGGACAAGATAGAACCTTGAGGAGCTGCAGGTCCATGGCGTCCTCCACATCTCCGTGAAGAAGCCCTTGACGGCGGCGACCATGGTGGATGGGGAACTCCCATGGCGTGCTCCATCTGCATCTGCAGCAGAGGACATGAAGAGAATGTGAGGTGTAGGGGTGGTGGATCCCGGCCAAGAAGGAAGGAGGGACGAACCTGGGCCGCCGGAGACGCGCCGGTGAAGCCCTGCCCGAAACCCTAGCCATGGGGGTGGCGTTTCGAGCGGGCGGTAGAGACCGGGAGCGGAGAATCTGGCCGGAGGGTAGGGAGGAGCGGACCGTGGGGAGTTCGGGGGTGTGCTGCGGGGCGCCGGAGCTCGCCGGAAGCTGCCGGCGTGGGTGGTGGTGGCGACGGCGAGGACTTGAGCGAGAGGGAGAGGAGGCGAGCTCGTACTCGTTCAAGACCAATGCCGTTTTTTTTCGCTGGTTAATCTTCAACAGTCTGTGGCCTGCGGTTTTT
>NW_025291654.1:0-1052 GCF_018294505.1 Triticum aestivum | reverse complement strand
TATGCACCGTTGCCAAAGTTCGTCGTGCCCAGACACCAATGTGGTTACACTCGGTTTAATGTATTGTAGTAACGCTTGGTTTATGGTGCTAGTGTCTTGGAGAGGAGTTTTTTAATTTTTAGCTTTAGAACCAAATCCACAGACGGTATTTGGCCTTGGAAACAGAAGCCAACTTGTGCCGCAGAGGAGGCCAAGTCCGTCCTTACCTTGGGTGTTACCGAGTGGTCTATATCCCGGGGGACCGTCGTGCTTTGAAGATCTCTGGAGTTGCGCAATATTGTACTGCACATGAGTTTTTTCTCCTGTGGTTTTATTATCGGGACATTCACTATTTTGCATCAGGTTTTTTTCGGTTTTTTCTCTTTTTTGTCCTTTTACTTCTTTCTCTTTTTCGGTTTTCTTTGTTACTTTCCTCAGTGTCATCGATTTTATCTGGTTTTTCCTTTTTCTTTTTTACTTTCTATCTGGTTTTTTCCTTGCGCAACACATTTGGATAAAGAGGTTAGCTTGCAATCTTCATAAGAAGTACTTTCGTCCGTTTACAAATATAAGATGTTTTGTATATTTTAATATGAACTATATACTAACTAAAATGGATGAACTATTTTAATATAGACTACATACGAACTACTCCCTGCGTCCCATAATATAAGAACGTTTTTACACTACACTAGTGTCAAAAACGTTTTTATATTATGGGACAAAGGGAGTAGTAAACGAATTAACAAACACACTAAAATATGTCTTCTAGGAAAACACTTTCTCGCGGTTCCACTTCCAACAGAATAAAAGGAAGAAAAACAGTTCGAGTCCTCTTCTAAGGAAACACTTTCTTGCCGTTACAACAGAGCAATTTACACGCGCCAGAAAAAGAATAAAAGCGCTCTCATTCCAATATTGTTCCCGCAATTATTCTATCAGTTTGTCAAATTCACATCTAGATGTTATTTAAGAATATCACATCTAAGCTCCCACAAGAATATAATGTAGCAACAAGAAACAAAAAAAAAACTAGGAAAAAATAGACCACAAACAGAGTGAACATCAACTTA
>NW_025291653.1:0-1052 GCF_018294505.1 Triticum aestivum | reverse complement strand
AAGACCACATCCACATCCTTACTACATCCAATGGTTCAACAACAGCGGCAAGGTTAAGGTAACACGTACTGTTCGTGTGCATTTTAGTATCTCTACATATGCTGATTATGTTGATTGTGATGTGGTACCTATGCAAGCATGTTCCTTATTACTTGGTAGACCATGGCAATTTGATAAAAACTCTGTACACCATGGTAGAAACAATCACTATACTCTTGTTCATAAGGATAAAAATATTACTTTGCTTCCTATGACTCCTGATTCCATTTTGAAAGATGATATTAATAGAGCTAATAAAGCACAACAGGAGAAGAATAACAGTGAAAATCAGATTGTGGCAAAAGAATTTGAGCAACAAATGAAGCCTAATAATAAACCATCTAGTGTTGCTTCTGAAATTAAATTGAAAAATGCATGTTTATTTGCCACCAAATCTGATATTGATGAGCTAGATTTCAGCAAATCTGTTTGCTATGCTTTTGTGTGCAAAGAGGCATTATTTTCATTTGAGGATGTGCCTTCCTCTTTGCCTCCTGCTGTCACTAACATTTTGCAGGAGTTTGTTGACGTTTTTCCACAAGACGTGCCACCGGGATTACCGCCTATTCGAGGGATTGAGCATCAGATTGACTTAATTCCCGGTGCTTCACTGCCAAACCGTGCACCATACCGTACCAATCCAGAGGAGACGAAGGAGATTATGCGTCAAGTACAAGAGCTTCTCGACAAAGGTTATATACGCGAATCCCTTAGTCCTTGTGCTATTCCTATTATTCTAGTGCCGAAAAAGGATGGTACATCACGTATGTGTGTTGATTGTAGATGCATTAATAATATTACTATTCGTTATCGTCATCCTATTCCTAGGCTAGATGATATGCTTGATGAATTGAGTGGCTCTACAATATTCTCCAAAGTTGATTTGCGTAGTGGCTACCATCAAATTCGTATGAAATTGGGAGATGAATGGAAAACAGCATTTAAAACTAAGTTTGGATTATATGAGTGGTTAGTCATGCCTTTTGGGTTAACTAATGCACCTAGTACTTTCA
>NW_025291652.1:0-1052 GCF_018294505.1 Triticum aestivum | reverse complement strand
GAAAGAAATAGGCCAGGGGGCCCACACCCTGTCCAGGAGACAGGGGGCGCCCCCCACTATAGGGCGCGGCCCCCTATCTCCTGGGCCCCCTGGTGGGCCTCTGGTGTCCATCTTCTGCTATATCATCACCCTTACCCTGGAAAAAATCGTGGGCAAGCTTACGGGACGAAACTCCGCCGCCATGAGGCAGAACCTTGACCGAATCAATCTAGGGCTCTGGCGGAGCTGTTCTGCCGGCGACACTTCCCTCTGGGAGGGGGAAATCATCACCAACGTCGTCACCTGTAGGAGATATGCCCTAGAGGCAATAATAAATGCTCTTATTTATCTCCGAGTTCATAATTATGTTTACGTTCCAAGCTATAACTGCAATGATTCTCGAGTCTGCAATATCCACGAGGCTCGAAGGAAGACTCATATGCACGTGTGGAATAATAAACGGTAAGAAGTATTCCTAGTTTGGTCTCTAAGACTAGCTCAAGTGTTGCATGATGGTTCCGTTTTCCTGATCATGGGCATGTCTATGCCAGCAACTTTGAGGGCACAATGTTAAGAGAACATTTGTGTTGAATCGACCCGGTTTGATGTTATGCTATGAGATTCATTCGTCACAAGTTAATGGTAAATAACACAGAGATGGTTAACATTTGCATGATTCCTTAGACCATGAGAGTATCGAGTTTCTTCATGCTTGCTTCATGAACTTTGGGGTTTGTTAAACGTCATCCGTAAATGGGTGGCTATTACGGCGGCTTACGGGTTCATGGAAAAGTGTGTCAAGTAACTTGATAGCTCAAGATTGGGATTTGCTCCTCCAACCATGGAGAGATATTCTCGGGCCCTCTCAGTGTTACGGTATCCATCATCGTCTGTCCAGACACAGTGTGATTTGATCACAGGGATGCCGGAACACGGAAACGAGAAAAGAGAACAAAACCAGTAACGAGGTAACTAGCATAGTGGACAAGTTGTTGATCCACGGGGATGCAAGTAAATCTCACCTCGGGTCTTTGTAACATATCGCGAAGCAACAGGAATAGCACACGGCAACT
>NW_025291651.1:0-1052 GCF_018294505.1 Triticum aestivum | reverse complement strand
TGTGGAATAGTTTCGCAACTCACGCCACCCGGAACACCACAGCGTAATGGTGTGTCTGAACGTCGTAATCGTACTTTACTAGATATGGTGCGATCTATGATGTCTCTTACTGATTTACCGCTATCATTTTGGGGATACGCTCTAGAGACGGCCGCATTCACGTTAAATAGGGCACCATCAAAATCCGTTGAGACGACGCCTTATGAACTGTGGTTTGGCAAGAAACCAAAGTTGTCGTTTCTGAAAGTTTGGGGCTGCGATGCTTATGTGAAAAAGCTTCAACCTGATAAGCTCGAACCCAAATCGGAGAAATGTGTCTTCATAGGATATCCAAAGGAAACTATTGGATACACCTTCTATCACAGATCCTAAGGCAAGACTTTTGTTGCTAAATTCGGAAACTTTCTTGAGAAGGAGTTTCTCTCGAAAGAAGTGAGTGGGAGGAAAGTAGAACTTGACGAGGTAACTGTACCTGCTCCCTTATTGGAAAGTAGTACATCACAGAAAACTGTTTCTGCGACACTTACACCAATAAGTGAGGAAGTTAATGATAATGATCATGAAACTTCAGAACAAGATACTACTGAACCTCGTAGATCAACCAGAGTAAGATCCGCACCAGAGTGGTACGGTAATCCTGTTTTGGAAGTCATGCTACTAGATCATGATGAACCTACGAACTATGAAGAAGCGATGGTGAGCCCAGATTCCGCAAAGTGGCTTGAAGCCATGAAATCTGAGATGGGATCCATGTATGAGAACAAAGTATGGACTTTGGTTGACTTGCCCGATGATCGGCAAGCAATTGAGAATAAATGGATCTTCAAGAAGAAGACTGACGCTGATGGTAATGTTACTGTCTACAAAGCTCGACTTGTCGCGAAAGGTTTTCGACAAGTTCAAGGGGTTGACTACGATGAGACTTTCTCACCTGTAGCGATGCTTAAGTCTGTCCGAATCATGTTAGCGATTGCCGCATTTTATGATTATGAAATTTGGCAGATGGATGTCAAAACTGCATTCCTGAATGGATTTCTGGAAGAAGAGTTGTA
>NW_025291649.1:0-1052 GCF_018294505.1 Triticum aestivum | reverse complement strand
CCCCCCCCCCCTAGTAGATCTCATCTACTAGGGCCGGCGCCCCCCTGGCACCCCTATATATAGTGGGGGGCAGAGGAGGGATTTCACACCAGCCCCTGGCGCCTCCATCTCCCCCCGTTACGTCTCTCCCTCGTAGTCTCGGCGAAGCCCTGCTGCTGTGACGCCCTGCATCCACCACCACGCCGTCGTGCTGCTGGATCTTCATCAACCAATCCTCCCCCCTTGCTGGATCAAGAAGGAGGATACGTCTCCCGTCCCGTACGTGTGTTGAACGCGGAGGTGCCGTCCGTTCGGCGCCGGTCATCGGTGATTTGGATCACGTCGAGTACGACTACATCATCACCGTTCTTTGAACGCTTCCGTGCACGATCTACAAAGGTATGTAGATGCATCTAATCACTCGTTGCTAGATGAACTCCTAGATGATCTTGGTGAAACGAGTAGGAAATTTTTTGTTTTCTGCAACATTCCCCAATAGTGGCATCATGAGCTAGGTCTTTGCGTAGTTCTTCTTGCGCGAGTAGAACACAATTTGTTGTGGGCGTAGATTTGTGAACTTTCTTGCCGTTACTAGTCCTTTCTTGCTTCAGCGGTATTGTGGGATGAAGCGGCCCGGACCAACCTTACACGTACGCTTACGTGAGACCGGTTCCACCGACTAACATGCACTAGTTGCATAAGGTGGCTGGCGGGTGTCTGTCTCTCTCATTTTAGTTGGAGCGGAATCGATGAACAGGGTCCTTATGAAGGGTAAATAGAAGTTGACATATCACGTTGTGGCTTTAACGTAGGTAAGAAAACGTTCTTGCTAGAACCCTAATTCAGCCACGTAAAACTTGCAACAACAATTAGAGGACGTCTAACTTGTTTTTGCAGCAAGTGGTTTGTGATATGATATGGCCAAAGTTGTGATGAATGATGACTGATCTATATGTGATGTATGAGATGTTCATGCTATTGTAATAGGATTCACGACTTGCATGTCGATGAGTATGACAACCGGCAGGAGCCATAGGAGTTGTCTTTATTCTTTTTATGACCTGCGTGTCATC
>NW_025291648.1:0-1052 GCF_018294505.1 Triticum aestivum | reverse complement strand
GTGTACGGCTTTTGTCGTTTGAGAGCAACCCACCTCGAAGCCTTTGAGAGAGAATTCCTTGCGAGGATAAAGCCCTAAACACCTAGAGCCAAAGAGTGTTAGGCATCACTTAAGTCTTCCTGTCTGTGTGATCTGAAGACTTATTACACTTGAGGACTGTGAATCCTCCAGCCGGTTAGGCGTCGCGTTCTGAGCATCCAAGAGTCATTGTGGATTGCCGATGAACGAAGTCTGTGAAGGTTTGGAAGTCTACCTTGAAGACTTACCATTGTGATTGGGCGATGACTGGGTGTCCTTAGCTCAAGGGGAATAAGGTGAAGACACGGTCTTCTGAGTTGAATCTCAGCCTCCCTAACCAGACGTACAGTTGTCACAGCAACTGGAACTGGTCCAACAAATCATTGTCTTCAACAAGTCACTGGTTCTATCCTTCCCATCTCTTTATTTACTGTTGGTCCTTGTGAAGTCATTGTATGATTGCATTATCATTTATCTTCACTGTGTGACCACTTGTTCTGATTGGCTTCATACTATCTTCCTACCTGATCCATACTGCCTAGCTGCCATCAGTTGTTGTGCTTTCACTTCATTGAATACTTGACTATGGTTTTCTTAGTATAGTCCACCCTCCGCTGCATGGTAATAGGTTTATTTCTATCATTTGTCTTCGAAACTTCCATGTTTTGAAGACCTTCATAAAAATCGCCTATTCACCCCCCCCTCTAGTCGATCACTAGCACTTTCAATTGGTATCAGAGCAAGGTACTCCCTTGTTCTATGTGACTCGGTTTAACCACCTGGAGTTTTAGCTATGTCGACTGCAGGGATAATCAAAGTCTCCGCTGTGTGCCCAGTCTTCGATGGAACTGATATCCCTACTGGAAGAATAAGATGCGCGTGCATCTTGAAGCCATTGATGTCGACCTATGGTATGTCGTCAAGAATGGCGTTCCCAAGGCAGGTGAAGGTGTCACCGCTGCTGATGTCAAGAAGTTCGTTCAACTTGACTCCACTGCCAAGAACATCATCTGTAGTCATCTGACCAAAGGACA
>NW_025291647.1:0-1052 GCF_018294505.1 Triticum aestivum | reverse complement strand
AGCAACAGAGAAGTCCTCCCATGCTGCCGGCCCCACTTGCGGAAGCTACTACTACAAGTCATGTACGACCAGGCTCACATAATTGGTGTCTAATCTGGACGGGACCATATCCCGCAAGCCAATTCTGAACAACTGCCTGTGAAGCAAACTCTTCGTCAATAGAAGACCCTGCCATCGCCACATATAAATCCTCCAATCACACCATGGCATTCTCCGCATGTGTCCATTCCATGGAAATATTCGTGCACCGGGTGATGATCGAGTGTGATACATTCTAACGTTCGCATACAACGGGTGTAAGACAGATTTACACATGCAAAACACTTAGGTTGACTTGACGAGCCTAGCATGTACAGACATGGCCTCGGAACACAAGAGACCGAAATGTCGAACAAGTCGTATAGTAGATACGATCAACCTGAAGATGTTCACCGATGATGACTAGTCCGTCTCACGTGATGATCGGACACGGCCTAGTTGACTCGAATCATGTATCACTTAGATGACTAGAGGGATGTCTATCTGAGTAGGAGTTCATTAAATAATTTGATGAGCTAGATGAACTTAATTATCATGAACATAGTCTAAAATCTTTGCAATATGTCTTGTAGAACAAATGGCCCACGCTAATGTTGCCCTCAACTTCAACGCGTTCCTAGAGAAAACCAAGCTGAAAGACGATGGTAGCAACTATACGGTCTGGGTCCGAAACTTGAGATCATCCTTATAGCTGCCAAGAAAGCATATGTCCTAGAAGCACCGCTAGGTGAAGCACCCATTTTCCCAGCAACTCAAGACGTTATGAATGCCTGGCAATCGCGTAGTGACAATTACTCCCTGGTTCAGTGCGGCATGCTTTACAACTTAGAACCGGGGCTCCAAAAGCGTTTTGAGCAGCACGGAGCATATGAGATGTTCCAAGAGCTGAAAATGGTTTTCCAAGCTCATGCACGGGTCGAGAGATATGAAGTCTCTGACAAGTTCTACAGTTGTAAGATGGAGGAAAACAGTTCTGTCAGTGAGCATACACTACTGGAATCTGGCATTTTGCT
>NW_025291646.1:0-1052 GCF_018294505.1 Triticum aestivum | reverse complement strand
CATGCATGTATCTTCAGAACCTCTAAACCTAGAGGGCAGACAACCTTCTTTGCTTCGTACGTACTGGCGGGCAACTCGTTATTCTTCGGAAACATATTCTTCAACATTTTCAGCAAATTTTCAAATGATGAGTCACCTACACCTTCCTGTGCCTTCCATTTTAGCAAATCCAGTGTGCAGCCCAGCTTTTTCAGACTATTATCGCATCCTGGATACAATGACTTTTTGTGATCCTCTAACATGCGATCCAAATTCTCCCTATCCTTGTCAGTTTCGCAGCGTCTCCGTGCATCAGCAATGGTCCGACCAAGATCATCAGCGGGCTCATCATGTGCCTCTTCTTCACCTTCACCTAACCCTTCCCCACCTTCAGCATCATCCTCCATGAAAGTATCACCGAAATGATCATGATAGTTGTCATCGATATCATCCCCTTCTTCATCTTCTTCCATTCTAACCCGTCTTTCTCCATGCTTGGTCCAACAATTATAGCTTGGCATGAAACCGTGCCGAAGCAGGTGCATGTGAACGTCTCTTGAGGAGGAGTAACCCTTCCAATTCTTACAGACAGCACATGGACAGATAATAAAACCTTGCTGCTTGTTCGCATTTGCCACTACGAGGAAATCTTTCAAACCCGTAGTGAACTCGCCGGAGAGTCGGGGACCGTACATCCATTGCCGATTCATCTGCATTATTATTATATAAAGTATATAATTAACCATCATGCATTTGTTAAACTAACTAGCTAGAAATAATACAAATTAAACAATGAACTACACACATGCGTATTTTATCAATGACACATGAAAGGTTCAAGTTGCTAACCGCGATCGCGGAGGAAAAATAAATGAGAAAGCTCAAGTGTGGCTCGGACACTTCATATCATGTTTGTTTCAGGCTCTCGGGCATTTCATCGAACACCTTGTGTGCATAGGAGGAACCAAAAGCAAACCCACCACCCCCTTCTGAAAATTGTGAAGTGAGCTGAGTGAAGTGAAGTGAGCTGAGTCCTATATATAGGGATGGGCCTTTAGTCCCGGTTGGCCTGG
>NW_025291645.1:0-1052 GCF_018294505.1 Triticum aestivum | reverse complement strand
ACGGCGTTAGCCGGGCGAGGGAGGCGGCGAGGCGGCGAGCAGCTGCGTGGCGAGCTGCGGTGCCGCCGCCGAGCACCTTGGCTGCCTGCCTGGCAAGCCAAGCAGCTCGCTGGAGCGGTGGCCGGGCTGGGCCGGCCAGGTGGGCTGGCTGGTGGGCGACAGGTAAGTTTCCCCCTTTTTTCTGTTTCTGTTTTTTATTTAATATATCTGCAACTTTGTTGAATTTAATAAAATACCTAGGCAACTTCAAAAATCACCAAACTATTCCTGGCCCATAGTTGGATTATTTCCAACATGAAACATTTTAGTTTGGAGATATTTGAGCATTTAAATATTTTATATTATTTTAAATGCCCAAATCCAAATATTTATGATTTAATTCAAAAACCCTAGGATGGCCTAGGAAAATGTGCACCACTTTTGGCAGAGGTTCTGAACCAAGGCAAAAATGATGGGCATTTTAGAAGGGCATTTCAGGTTCATTGAAAAATTATTTTAGTAACCCTACTTGGTTTCAGAGGGGACTGGGGGTTCTGTCATCCCCATTTCAAGTTTCTGATGAAAGAGTAAACATGATGCAACACTCTAATGCATGACTAGCTAGGGTGTGACAACTCACCCCCACTCAAAAGAATCTCGTCCCGAGATTTGGGTTCCTCCGGGAAGAAGGCGGGATATTCAAGTCGAAGACGATCCTCCCTTTCCCAAGTTGCTTCATCCTCAGAATGGTGCGACCATTGAACCTTGAGAAACTTGATATTATGACGTCGCGTGGTACGTTCGGCCTGATCGAGGATACGAATGGGGTACTCTCGGTATGTAAGATCATCTTGGAGATCAAGCTTTTCGTGGTCCACTCCACGGATAGGATCCGAGAAGCAACGCCTGAGTTGAGAAACGTGGAAGACATCGTGAACTCTGGAGAGGTGCGGAGGTAGTTCCAACTGGTAGGCAACTTCTCCTCGTTTGGCGAGAATGCGAAAAGGTCCAATGTAACGAGGAGCCAATTTGCCTTTGATACCGAAACGATGGGTTCCCTTCAGAGGGGTGAC
>NW_025291644.1:0-1052 GCF_018294505.1 Triticum aestivum | reverse complement strand
CCGCGCCTGGTAAGCCAGTTGCCGGGAAGAAGCCAAAGAATGGACCCAAGCCTGAGACTGAGTGCTTTTATTGCAAGGGAAGTGGTCACTGGAAGCGGAACTGCCCCAAGTACTTAGCGGACAAGAAGGCCGGCAACACCAAAGGAGCTGCGGAATAAACGGAGACTGGCAAAGGACGAGGTGACGATGCGCGTCGGGAATGGTTCCAAGGTCGATGTGATCGCCGTCGGCACGCTACCTCTACATTTACCTACGGGATTAGTTTTAAACCTCAATAATTGTTATTTAGTGCCAGCTTTGAGCATGAACATTGTATCAGGATCTCGTTTAATTCGAGATGGCTACTCATTTAAATTCGAGAATAATGCTTGTTCTATTTATATGAGAGATATGTTTCATGGTCATGCCCCGCTGGTTAATGGTTTATTCCTAGTGAATCTCGAACGTAGTGTTACACATATTCATAGTGTGAATACCAAAAGATGTAAGGTTGATAATGATAGTCCCACATACTTGTGGCACTGCCGTCTTGGTCACGTTGGTGTCAAACGCATGAAGAAGCTCCATGCAGATGGACTTTTGGAGTCTCTTGATTACGAATCATTTGACACGTGTGAACCATGCCTCATGGGTAAGATGACAAAGACTCCGTTCTCCGGAACAATGGAGCGAGCAACCAACTTATTGGAAATCATACATACTGATGTGTGCGGTCCAATGAGTGTTGAGGCTCGCGGTGGCTATCGTTATGTTCTCACTCTCACTGATGACTTGAGTAGATATGGGCATGTCTACCTAATGGAACACAAGTCTGAGACCTTCGAAAAGTTCAAGGAATTTCAGAGTGAGGTTGAGAATCAACGTGACAGGAAAATAAAGTTCTTATGATCAGATCGTGGAGGGGAATATTTGAGTCACGAATTTGGCACACACTTATGGAAATGTGGAATAGTTTCACAACTCACGCCGCCTGGAACACCTCAGCGAAATGGTGTGTCCGAACGTCGTAGTCGCACTCTATTGGATATGGTGCGATCTATGATGTCTCTTAA
>NW_025291643.1:0-1052 GCF_018294505.1 Triticum aestivum | reverse complement strand
AGCGATCTACAAGTTTATGTAGGATTTTATGACTAACCATGTGAATGACCAATTCCTGTCATCTCTCTAAATAGATAAAGTGAAGCAAGAGAGTTTAATTCTTTCTACAAAAGATATGTCCACGCTCTAACAAATATAAGTGAAGCAAAAAGAGCATTCTACAAATGGCGGTTTTCTATGTAAAGAGAAACAGGCAATCCAAACTTCAAATGATATAAGTGAAGCACATGAAGCATTCTATAAAGCCACACTCAAAAGATTTAAGTGAAGTGCAATGAGAATTCTATAAATCAACCAAGGACTATCTCATACCAGCATGGTGCATAAAATAAAAATGAAAACTAAATGCAAAAGACGCTCCAAGACTTGCACATATCGCATGAACGAAACGAATCCGAAAACATACCGATACTTGTTGAAGAAAGAGGGAATATCTTCCGGGGCATCCCCAAGCTTAGACGCTTGAGTCTCCTTGAATATTTACTTGGTGTGCCTCGGGCATCCCCAAGCTTGAGCTCTTGCCTCTCTTCCTTTTCCTCATATCGAGACCTCCTCGATTAGACACTTCATCCACACAAAACTTTAACAAAAAACTCGGTAAGATCCGTTAGTATAATAAAGAAAATCACCACTCTAAGTACTGTTGCAAACCAATTCATATTTTGTTTTTGCATTGTGTCTACTATAATATAACTTTTACATGGCTTAATCCAGTGATATAAATTGATAGATTCATCAAAACAAGCAAACTATGCATCAAAAACAGAATCTATCAAAAATAGAACAGCCTGTAGCAATCTGAACATTCACCATACTTCTGTACCCAAAAATTCTACCAAAATTAGGAAAAATAAACAAGTTGTACAGAAAGACAGTGCAAAAGGAATCAGAACCATTTCAGCAAAAAATGTAAAATCGAGCACTACAGCCAAAGTTTCTGTCCTGCACCGTACAAACCAACAAGCATTGTAAACATCCTAAAGGCAAACCTTGGCACATTATTTTTATAATACAATGGAATTGTACAAGGGGATAATTATTTTTGATGAAAA
>NW_025291642.1:0-1052 GCF_018294505.1 Triticum aestivum | reverse complement strand
TGCGCCATTAGTGCGCCATGATGGCGCATGATGTCAAAGTGCGCCATTACTAGTTCTAACTAGTAATGACGCACCGTGCAGACAGTGCGCCATTAGTATATATATATATTTTACTTTTCTGCAAAACTACTAACGGCGCACCGTCTCAAAGTGCGCCATTACTAGTTTAAACTACTAATGGCGCACTTTTACACAGTGCGCCATTACTATTTTTTTTTTACTTTTCTGCAAAAACTACTAATGGCGCACCACATGGAGGTGCGCTATTAGTAACCAGGGTTACTAATGGCGCATTTGCTTGTGGTGCGCCATTAGTAACCTGGGACCAACAAGATATTTTGGACAACCCACCTACCCACTCACTTTCCCCACTTCATTCTCTCCACCTCCTCCTCCAAGCTTGTCTCAGCTGCCTCCTCCTCCTCACCTCATTTACGCCATAGATTCATCAAAATTAAGTGGTGAAATTACCTTTTTTTGATAGGTAAGTAAGGGCAAAGCTATCTTCATGATGTAGATCTACTTTTTTCTCCCTAGCTCGCTCCAACAACGTGCACATGCACTTTTTATTGCCTAGCTAGATCTATGTATGTTTGTGGTGTTGCTTGTGTTTGTGGTGTTGTATATATGTTTGTGTTTGCATGTACCGGTATTTGAAATGCGATAGTTGCCAATATTTTGCCGGAATGTTGATTCATTTCCATTTCGGCGAGAATTTTGGCACTGTGCATTCTTTTTGGTCCTATTTTTAGGGAAGGTCATGCCAAATTTTTTCTTGATTCTAAAATATCGTTTTGCTCTACCCCGCAGGCGACCATGGTCCGCACGAGGACCGAAAGCATCATGAATAGGTTTTTGAGCTCCGCGAAGGCCAAGATGCTTCAAAAGAATGAGACGGAGATAAGATGTCCGTGTCAAAGATGCAAGCTGAAGAGCCTTATTGCGGACCTGGGTTCCGGGCAGGTGCGGGACCACCTGCTCTTGCGTGGTTTCATGGATGGCTATCGGTGGCAAGGTGATGAAGATGACTATGAAGTCGTCCATGGGGGCCA
>NW_025291641.1:0-1052 GCF_018294505.1 Triticum aestivum | reverse complement strand
GTTTACGTGTCGATCATCAACACTCACAGTTTTGGCCGATTCTGGCCCGTTTCGTGGATTATTACTCACTGCTTTGGGGTCCCGGTGTGATTTCCACGATTAACGAACCGCGGAGTGCGTTTACGTGTCGGTTATCAACACTCATGGTTTTGGCCGATTCTGGCCCGTTTCATGGACTATTACTCACTGTTTTGGAGCCACGGAGTGATTTCCACGATTAACGAACCCCAGGGTGCGTTTACGTGTCGGTCATCAACACTCGTGGTTTTTGTCGATTTTGACCCGTTTCGTGCACTATTACTCACCATTTTGCGATCCGAGAGCGATTTCCATGGTTGTTGAACCCCAAGGTGCGCTTACGTGTAGGTCATCAACACTCACCGTTTCGGCCGATTCTATCCTGTTTCATGGGCTACTACTCACTGTTTTGGGGCCCTGGAGTGATTTCCACGATTAACGAACCCCGGGGTGCGCTTACTTGTCGGTGATCAACACTCGCGGTTTTTGTTGATTCTGACCCGTTTCGTGAAATATTACTCACCATTTTGAGGTCCCAAAGCGATTTCCATGGTTGTTGAACCCCAAGGTGCACTTAAGTGTAGGTCAACAACAATCGCAGTTTGGGCCGATTATGGCCCGTTTCTTGGACTATTACTTAGTTTTGGGGGTCCCGGAGTGATTTCCACAATTTGCGAACCCCGTGGTGCGTTTATGTGTCGGTCATCAACACTCACAATTTTGGCCGATTCTGGTCCGTTTCGTGCACTATTACTCAACGCTTTGGGGTCCCAGAGCAATTTCCATGGTTGTTGGACCCCAAGGTGCACTCACGTGTCGGTCATCAACGCTCACAGTTTCAGTCGATTCTGGCTTGTTTCGTGGACTATTACTCACTGTTTTGGCGTCCCGGAGTGATTTCCACGATTAACGAACCGCGGGGTGCGTTTACGTGTCAGTCATCAACACTCACAGTTTTGGCCGATTCGTTCTTGTTTCATGGACTACTACTCACTGTTTTGGGGCCCTGGAGTGATTTCCACGATTAACGAACC
>NW_025291640.1:0-1052 GCF_018294505.1 Triticum aestivum | reverse complement strand
TGTCCAAAGAGGCCGCACGCGTCTCTGGTGCGTGGCCCCCCTCACGGACGGCGCCGCCGCCGGCACCTAGAGGGGGGAAACTACCGCATCGGGTCTACACGGAGTGGATTTAGCTGTGGGTTTGGCCGAGATGTTGCTCCCCGGTGTCCCTCTGGGCCGACCCGACACAACCGGGTGGAGAGGTCCACTGGTCAAAGCCCATCCGTGCAAAGTCAAAGGGCTAGATCCCGTGGTCAACCGCTCCAGGGTTAGGCGGGACTGGGGCGCTGGGGGGTAGCAATGCCACCGGAGCGTCGTACCGGGCCCTCATACATGCGGGGTGGTGTTGTATCTTTGTAGCGGCGGAGCCACGGAGGAATGCTGGCCGTCGTTGCACCAAAGATGGCCGGTCATCCTGCTCCTATTTTGCAGTGCTAGCTTGGCACTCACTGCAATAGAAACACCGGGAATATTATTATCGTACATGTCTAGATGTTTACTTCAAGCAAATTTCTTGGAAATATCAAAATAGTGAAGCATGCACATACACCGGAAAAATTAGTGGCCAATTTTGTTTACTTCAAGCAAATTTCTTGGAAATATCAAAATAGTGAATCCATGGCAAGTTCAAAGAGGAAAAAAGATCATCATCAGTAATTACCAATAAATACAGTGTAAAAACATATTCCATGGCGTATATAAGGCGTTTTCCAATGCATTGATGCTTAGATGAGGTGCTAAGTGCATTAAAAATCTTAGCAACTAGTCTCCTCAATGCATAGGTCCTTCGCTTTTGTAGCTAAGCTTCCCTCATGAAATTGTTTAACGATTAAACTCCTTCATGCATTGGCTGGCAATCATTTTACATAGGTCCACGCGCTTAGCACCATTCTTCCTAGGGGTCATCATAAGGCTAGTCATAGTGGGAGTAACTTAGTTAGTATCATAGCGCACTCCAATTTTTTTGCTTACGTGGCATGCAGTTAATGATAAGTGGTAACATAATATGTTACTGTAACATAGCGCTTCTCAAGACAAGATGAGTCTACAAGCTAATAAATGAAGTCCTCTAT
>NW_025291639.1:0-1052 GCF_018294505.1 Triticum aestivum | reverse complement strand
GAGTGGGAGTTCATTAAATAATTTGATTAGATGAACTTAATTATCATGAACTTAGTCTAAATCTTTACACTATGTCTTGTAGATCAAATGGCCCACGTTGTCCTCAATTTCAACGCGTTCCTAGAGAAAACCAAGCTGAAAGATGATGGCAGCAACTATACGGACTGGGTCCGGAACCTGAGGATCATCCTCATAGCAGCCAAGAAAGATTATGTCCTAGAAGCACCGCTAGGTGAAGCACCAATCCCAGAGAACCAAGACGTTATGAACGCTTGGCAGCAGCGTGCTGATGATTACTCCCTCGTTCAGTGCGGCATGCTTTACAGCTTAGAACCGGGTCTCCAAAAGCGTTTTGAGAAACATGGAGCATATGAGATGTTCGAGGAGCTGAAAATGGTTTTCCAAGCTCATGCCCGGGTCGAGAGATATGAAGTCTCCGACAAGTTCTTTAGCTGTAAAATGGAGGAGAATAGTTTTGTTAGTGAGCACATACTCAGAATGTCTGGGTTACACAACCGCTTATCCCAGCTGGGAGTCAATCTCCCGGATGACGCGGTCATTGACAGAATCCTCCAGTCGCTTCCACCAAGCTACAAGAGCTTTGTGATGAACTTCAATATGCAGGGGATGGAAAAGACCATTCCTGAGGTATATTCAATGCTGAAATCAGCGGAGGTGGAAATCAGAAAAGAACATCAAGTGTTGATGGTGAATAAAACCACTAAGTTCAAGAAGGGCAAGGGTAAGAAGAACTTCAAGAAGGACGGCAAGGGAGTTGCCGCGCCCGGTAAGCCAGTTGCCGGGAAGAAGTCAAAGAATGGACCCAAGCCTGAAACTGAGTGCTTTTATTGTAAGGGAAGTGGTCACTGGAAGCGGAACTGCCCCAAATACTTAGCGGACAAGAAGGCCGGCAACACCAAAGGTATATGTGATA
Source organism: Triticum aestivum (assembly GCF_018294505.1). Classification (NCBI taxonomy): domain Eukaryota; kingdom Viridiplantae; phylum Streptophyta; class Magnoliopsida; order Poales; family Poaceae; genus Triticum; species Triticum aestivum. The sequence continues at coordinate 118 of NW_025291639.1, read as the reverse complement.
TACATGTAATTGATGTGTACCTTACCAGTACTCGTAGTAGCTCCTGGGTATTTGATACCGGTGCGGTTGCTCATATTTGTAACTCAAAACAGGAACTACGGAATAAACGGAGACTGGC
>NW_025291638.1:0-1052 GCF_018294505.1 Triticum aestivum | reverse complement strand
AGACCGTGCATGAACTAGTAAAAGAAAAATCGGCTGCAGGGCCGCATGAAGATCATGAAGCGGATCGCGGAAGCCAGCAGCGGAGAAGCAGCGTGGCTTCCACGGATGCCCCGCCTGGTGCTAATGCACCGACGATCGAGATTCGTGCACCGGAGCCTCACTACCCCGTGGATGATGTAAAGGAGATGAAAGAATGTGATCTGCATTATCCCGTGGGGAACGTTTCCACGAAGGTAGCTACCGGCAGTGCTTTACCCTGTACACCTGGAGCACTCCACCACAACAACCCCATTGCATATGGCTATGCTCGTGTCACGGTGGAAGACATAGTCCAAGAGTTTGAGGACCTGGAGATTGACAAAGCTACACCCGAAGGGGAGAGAAGACTTGGAGATGTCAAGCGCCAGATCATTCTATGGAAAAAGAAGTACATAGTGTTTCCAGGCGAGGCGCCAAGGCTAACAAGTCCACCCCCCTCCGATGGTGGTGGTGGCGGTGGTGGTGGTCGTGGTGGTTCACCTACACCTCCTTCACGCCTTTCGACGCCGTCCCCCGATCCACAACCTCCGGCGGGTAAGCAGCCGCCACCCCCCAATCCTCCTCCGGCGGGTACGACGCCCCCCAGTCCTCCTCCGGCGGGTACGACGCCCCCCAATCCACCTCCGGCGAAGAAGCAGAAGCAGGCGGACAGCAAGGAAACCCGCTCCTGGACTATTAACCCGGACCCTTATGTACCTAAGACCACAAGGGTACCGGAGCCATCACTGAAGCCTCTCCTCCCAAGGCCTTGGGAACTTAGTGAAGCTGAAACCAAATTGGCCGCGTCTGCTCATTATGAGAAATGGAAGGCGGATACGAAGGCGATAAAAGAGCCTGAGCCCAAGCAAGTATTCACTGAGAAGCAAAAGAAGTGGGCTAAGGATTTTTTGACGACACCGTCCCAAGCCGAGCTGAATATGCCTGACGACTATGGACATGAACTTCGTAGGCAAGCAAAAATATTGAAGGAGGAGAAAGAAGAAAGTAAAAAAAGCGGGAAACAAGTTGACCAG
>NW_025291637.1:0-1052 GCF_018294505.1 Triticum aestivum | reverse complement strand
CACCTCTTTTTTATTTTTAATAACTTATTACAACTCCGGACTTCTTCTGTTATGGCAAAAACAAATTGCACGTCGACATTTCTTTTTTTTTAAGTTATAACTCCAGACTTTGACCATCAAGTTTTGCAGAAAAGAAAAAATAGCAGAAAAGAAAGAAAAACTATAGCTGAAAAGAAAAAAACTATATAAAAAAACTACTCAAAAATAAATAGAAGAAAATAAATATAGCAGAAAAGAAAAAACTACTCAGAAATAAATAGAAGAAAAAATAAAGCAGAAAAGAAAAAAATTATATTTGTTGTTTTTCAATCGTTTACAAAATGATCGTGAAATTGAAAATCAATACAAAATGAACACTGAAAATGTTGAATTTTGGCAAAATAGATGAAAAACTACTCACAAATAAATAGAAGAAAATAAATATAACAGAAAAGAAAAAACTATACAAAAAACTACGCAAAAATAAATAGAAGAAAATAAAGCAGAAAAGAAAAAAACTATAAAAAAAATTGGGGCGCTGCCCTGTGGGCCTGATAGGCCACAGGTGTGTAATAACAGGCCTTAAAGGCCCAGCAGACTCACAGGGCAGCGCGCAGAGTTTAGGCCCACAATCCTGCTATACAGAGGAGTTCGAAGTGGTAGCCGCGGCTGGGTTTATAAACCAGTGCGGCTGCCCTTCGCCCGGCGAGGTGGGACTAAACTTTGGGGTGGCAGCGCGAGGCCTTTAGTACCGGGTCGTGGCACAAACCGGTACTAAAGGGGGGGGGGGCTTTAGTACCGGTTTGTGCCACCACGTGGAACTAAAGGGGGTCGCTTCCCGCCGCTTGGGCTGGCCAAAACAGGCCTTTAGTACCGGTTGGTGGCTCCAACCGGTACTAAAGGTGCCTTCTATATATACAACACTTCGAAATTTTCATTCCCCCTCTGTTTCTTCCTCTGTTTCCGTCGTCTCCGTCGTCGTCGCCGCCCCCGTCCCCGTCGCCGCCCTCGTCTCCGTCGCCGCCCCCGTCCCCGTCGCCGCCCTCGTCTCCGTCGCCGCCCCCGTCCCCGTC
>NW_025291636.1:0-1052 GCF_018294505.1 Triticum aestivum | reverse complement strand
TGCTATGTGGATGAAATGATGATACCATGCCACCTTTCAACCTTTTCAGAATTCATTTGAAATGCTTTTCAATTTTAGGGTCTAATCGTTCAAAATAATTAGTAAATGCATGAAAAATAACAAATGAAGTCAAAAAGGATTGAAAAATGATGATGTGGCTTTGAATGGTGCATTTTGAACACACAAAAAGTCAGGAGTTCAAATAAGTTTGAAAAAATGAAATCCCTTTGTAACAGACGAGTTTCCGTATGAAATCCTGATAGTTTGAAAGAGATTGTCCGTTTTGTACACGAAGTGCATCCAGTTTTTGCCGTAACCCTCTGAACTTTCTTGCACATGCTATGTGGATGAAATGATGATACCATGCCAACTTTCAACCTTTTCAGAGTTCATTTGAAATGCTTTTCAATTTTAGGGTCTTAGAGCACAAAATAATTAGTAAATGCATGAAAAATAACAAATGAAGTGAGAAAGGATTGAAAAATGATGATGTGGCTTTGAATGGTGCATTTTGAACACACGAAAAGTCAGGAGTTCAAATAAGTTTTAAAAAATGAAATCCCTTTGTACCAATCGAGTTTCCGTATGAAATCCTAATACTTTGAAAGAGATTGTCCGTTCTGTACACGAAGTGCATCCAGTTTTTGCCGTCACCCTCCCAACTTTCTTGCACATGCTATGTGGATGAAATGATGATACCATGCCACCTTTCAACCTTTTCAGAATTCATTTGAAATGCTTTTCAATTTTAGGGTCTTATAGCTCAAAATAATTAGTAAATGCATGAAAAATAACAAATGAAGTCAGAAAGGATTGAAAAATGATGATGTGGCTTTGAATGGTGCATTTTGAACACACAAAAATTCAAGAGTTCAAATAAGTTTTACAAAATGAAATCCCTTTGTAACAGACGAGTTTCCGTATGAAATCCTGATACTTTGAAAGAGATTGTCCGTTTTGTACACGAAGTGCATCCAGTTTTTGCCGTCACCCTCCCAACTTTCTTGCACATGCTATGTGGATGAAATGATGATACGATGCCAACTTTCAAC
>NW_025291635.1:0-1052 GCF_018294505.1 Triticum aestivum | reverse complement strand
CCTAAATTTGGGAAAGTCATATTATTCCCTCTCTAAAATTTTTTATAGGAAAAACTTTATGAAGATAATTAAATAAATCCAAATGATCCTATTTTCAAAATTTGAGAAATCCCAAATATGAAAATAATGAAACTTCCAACTCTCTCCGAGGGTCCTTGAGTTGCGTGAAATTTTCTAGGATCGGAAAATGCAAGAAAAATATGATATGCATGATGACCTAATGTATAACATTCCAAATTGAAAATTTGGGATGTTACAAACCTACCCCCTTAAGATGAATCTCGCCCTCGAGATTCGGGTTGGCTAGAAAATAGGTGAGGGTGGTCCTTGAGCAAAACTTCCTCTCTTTCCCAGGTGGCTTCATCCTCAGTGTGGTGGCTCCACTGAACTTTACAAAACTTGATAACTTTGCTGCGGGTAACTCTGCTGGCATAATCGAGAATCTTAACAGGTTTTTCCTCATATGTCAAGTCATCCTTCAACTGAATTGCTTCCAGTGGCACTGTGTCTCTTAACGGTACCTCTGCTATCTCTGGGTGGCATTTCTTCAACTGATAAACATGGAATACATCATGAACTCCTGACAGTCCTTCTGGCAATTCCAACTTATAAGCAACTTCTCCCATACGTTGCAAAATCTTATACGGTCCAACGAAACGGGGTGCTAACTTTCCTTTAACTCCAAAACGCTTAACTCCTCGAAGCGGGGATACTCTGAGATATACTCTGTCTCCAACTTCATACTCAATCGCTTTGCGCTTTGAATCGGCATAGCTCTTCTGTCTGGACTGGGCTACCTTGAGCCTGTCTCGAATCAACTTAACCTTCTGTTCAGACTCCTTAATCAAATCTGGTCCAAACAACTGACGATCTCCAGTTTCGTCCCATGACAACGGTGTCCTGCACCTTCTTCCATACAGAGCCTCGAAAGGTGCCATCTTCAAGCTGATTTGGTAACTGTTGTTGTAGGAAAATTCTGCATACGGCAAATTATCATCCCAGCTAGATCCATAATCTAGTGCACAAGCTCTCAGCATATCTTCCAAAATCTG
>NW_025291634.1:0-1052 GCF_018294505.1 Triticum aestivum | reverse complement strand
AGACCCCAAAACAGACAGTAATAGTCCACAAAACGGGCCAGAATTGGCCAAAACTATGAGTGTTGATGACCGACACGTAAGTGCACCTTGGGGTTCAACAATTATGGAAATCGCTTCGTGACCGCAAAACGGTGAGTAATAGTCCATGAAACGGTCCAGAATCGTCAAAAACCGCGAGTGTTGATGTCTGACACGTGAACGCACCCCGGGGTTCGTTAATCATGGAAATCACTCTGGGACCCCAAAAAAGTGAGTAATAGTCCACAAAACGGGCCAGAATCGGCGAAAACTGTGACTGTTGATGACCGACATGTAAGTGCACCTTGGGGTTCAATAACTATGGAAATCGTTGTGGGATCCCTAAACGGTGAGTAATAGTCCACGAAACGGGTCAGAATTGGCCAAAACTGTGAGTGTTGACGACGGGCCCGTAAACGCACCGTAGGGATCATCAATCATGGAAATCGGTCTGGGACCCCAAAATGGTGAGTAACAGTGCACAAAATGTACCAGAATCAGCCAAAATTGTGAGTGTTGATGAACGACACGTAAACGCACCCCAGTGTTCGTCAATCATGGAAATCACTTCGGGACCCCAAAACCGAGTAATAGTCCAAGAAACGGGCCAGAATCGGCCCGAACTGCGAGTCTTGACAACCAACACGTAAGCACATCTTGGGGTTCGACAACCATGGAAATCGCTTTGGGATTCTAAAACGGTGAGTAATAGTCCATGAAAGAGCCCTGAATCGGTAAAACCTAGGGTTATTGATCAACGATACTTAAATGCACCCCGGCGTTCGTCAATCATGGATATCGCTCACGGACCAGAAATCAGTGAGTAATAGTCCATGAAAAGGGCCAAAATTGGCCAAAACTGCAAATGTTGATGACCGACACATAAACACACCGGTGTTCGTCGATCGTGGAAATCACTACGTGACCCCAAAACTGAGTAATAGTCCAAGAAACGGGCCAGAATCGGCTAAAACTGCGATTGTTGATGACCGACATGTAAGCGCACCTTGGGGTTCGACAACCATGGAAATCGC
>NW_025291633.1:0-1052 GCF_018294505.1 Triticum aestivum | reverse complement strand
CCCAGTCTGACTGGACATGAACAATTTTGTGCTTGAGAAGACGTTCAACATGTTTTTGAAACTGAACAAAAATATCAAACACATCAGATTTGCGTTTAATAAGGTAAAGCCAGGTAAAGCGACTATAAGCATCAACGAAACTGATATAGTAATTATGACCACTGACAGAAGTCTGAGCAGGACCCCATACATCTGAAAACACAAGTTCTAAAGGATGTTTCACCTCACGACTGGACTCCGAAAAAGGAAGTTGATGACTCTTCCCCTGCTGACAAGCATCACACACTGCTACATCTTTATGACTAGACAAACTAGGAAGCTCATGACGACGCAAAATATGACGGACAATAGGTGTGGCCGGGTGACCAAGACGAGCATGCCACTGTGACCGAGAGACCCGAACTCCACTGAAAACACGAGCGACACCAGGATGCTCTAGACGGTAGAGGCCCTGGCACAACCGCCCACTAAGAAGAATGTCCCTCGTGCCCCGATCCTTAATAAAAAGATCAAAAGGGTGAAATTCACAAAGCACATTATTATCACGTGTGAGTTTAGGAACTAAAAGAAGATTACGGGTCACAGATGAAACTCGAAGAACATTGCGAAGCTGAAGACTCCTATTGGCATGTCTAGTGAGAAGAGATGCTTGACCAATATGAGAGATGTGCATACCTGCTCCATTGGCGGTGTGGATCTTGTCGGAGCCATGATAGGGTTCACGAGTGTGAAGCTTCCCCATCTCGCTGGTTAGATGCTCTGTCGCCCCAGAGTCCATGTACCAGTGTGGATCAATGGAGTAGGACTGAGTGTGTCCCTGTTGCTTCTGCGGCGCGGGACGATCAGCCATGGCGACCTGACGGGCATTGTTGCGTGTATCTTTGCCGTCATTGCCAAGACCAAGGAAGCTTCGCTGGAAGCGCTTATGACACTTGGAGGCCCAGTGCCCATCGCGGCCACAAAGCTGACACACACGTGGACCGCCAGCCCCCGGTAAGGTCGCAGTAGGTGGGGGGCCGAGGCGGGCGACGGTGGCAGCCCCAAGGGAGACC
>NW_025291632.1:0-1052 GCF_018294505.1 Triticum aestivum | reverse complement strand
ATCCCTCTAAGAGTGAAGATTTTCCTTTGGTTTCTTAACAGAGGAGTCATCCTAACTAGAGACAATCTGGCACGACGAAACTGGCATGGTTCCAAGACATGTGTCTTTTGCCAACATGACGAGTATATTAAACACTTATTTTTTGAGTGCAAGATCGCTCGGGCAGTTTGGGCCATAGTTCAAGTAGCTTCGAATCTATACCCACCACGTAGTGCACGGAACATGTTTGGCAACTGGTTGCGGGGTATTGATAAACAATTTTCTGCACATATTCTTGTGGGAGCGGCGGCCTTATGTTGGGCACTGTGGCTTACCAGGAATGATGTGATTTTTAATAACAAATGTGTCTCATCTCCTATGCAGGTTATTTATGTGTGTACACGATGGCTCCGTACTTGGTCTATCCTGCAGAGGCCGGAGGACAGAGACCTTTTTATGATGGCGTCTACACGGCTGGAGCGTACGGCCAGGGAGGTTTTCTACCCCATGGATGGCGGTGTGACCTACGGATAGGATCTGCCAGTCCTTAGGCTGGATTTTTTTCTTTTTTTTTTGATTAGCATTGTATCGAATTATTTTTTGCTTTTAGGATACTCTGGACTTTTTTGGTTGTGTGCATCTAGCTATGCAGAGGCCGGGCTTTCTTTCGATGCGATTGTATCACCTCGATATATCTATTCAATGAAATGTCCTTTATTGAAAAAAATAAAAATAGACTCAGGCGATGCAGTTAGCAAGAAGACGATTTTGCCTAGCAGCGCTGCCCACAAGCGGCCTAATTTTTGTCTAAACTGCAAGTTTTTTTTTTTCATGAAGCGTTCTGGCCAGGAACTACTCCTCAAACCCTCTTAACCGTCTTCACCGGTTTGCCAGCAAAGCTCAAGTGCATCAGTCCTTCATGTATCCACCATCTCCCGGCATCCAACCCGTCACCATATAGCGTCAGATTCTCGAATGACTAGCCTCTCATATACGGCACTCCAGCCATACATCATGTCCATCATTGGGGGAGCGGGACAGGCCGCATATGGCAGCAGATGAGCAGACTGCTC
>NW_025291631.1:0-1052 GCF_018294505.1 Triticum aestivum | reverse complement strand
AAAGAGCAACGTCACAATGCCTCCGAAAGAAATAATAGAAGATATATCATTGGAATAACAGAATGGAGAAGAAAATGCCAACTTCTGCCACAAATGAGTTTGGAAAGCATCCTTGCAAAGAAGAATTGAACGGAGTTGTTGGAAAATCAACAACGAAAAGCACAAGCTTGTAGTGGGCTTATGGAAAACATCTCAAAATTATGAGGTGACAACCGGCCACTAACGGAAACAATTGCTTGCTTGAGATCAACGAAGAGATGAAAACTTCTTCCACCAAGATGATAAAGAGATAACTTGGATCATTGGCAAGCACCACAAATAGCAACATTCCCAATGGAAGGCTTTTAGGTGAAATATGACACAAGATAACTCCAACAACGAGGTTGATGGATTTAAAAATAACTCATTATTAACAACATGTGAATCATGGAACATGAACTCAAATTATCAACAGTGACATAATACCACCTCCAAAATATGGTAGAAAGAATTGCACTCCGGATTATCATATGAAGAAAGCTTGAGCTCCTTAGGAAAGAATCTCGATGAAAACTTTGAGAAGGGAATTAAATCCTTGAAGAACCATCATGTAGAACCTCCATGAAGAACTCCGGTAAACAAAAGGAATGAAAAGAAAGAGAAATTGAAAACACAAGGTGAATCCTTGCAATGATTTAGATGGATCTCCGTGATAATTAGAGCTTGGAACTCCGGGAAAAAGAGAAGATGAAACAAATGAAACCGAGAATTTTAAGGGCCTCCGGAATAAAGAATTAATCACTTGGATGAACAAGAATAAGAATTATGTTATGCTTATCCTTCACCAATTAAATTGACGACAATCAACGGATTTGGCATACTACTTATTCTCGTAGAAAGGATTAAAAGAGATATAGCGTAAACTTGAGAAGGTCTTCAACGAACCACCGGTAGGATTGGAACAACAAATGAATTGATATGATGAACAAGGAAGAGAGATCTTGAAAGAACCACCGTAAGAATTGAAAATGATCGAAGTAGGGGTGCATCACCGGTAAGAATTAGCAAATGAA
>NW_025291630.1:0-1052 GCF_018294505.1 Triticum aestivum | reverse complement strand
GACTACTTCAGTTTGTCCATCAGTTTGGGGGTGACAAGTAGTACTAAAAAGCAGTTTAGTCCCCAACTTAGCCCATAAACATCTCCAAAAGTGGCTAAGAAATTTAGTATCACGATCTGAAACAATAGTATTTGGCACACCATGCAAGCGAATAATTTCACGAAAGAACAAATCAGCAACATTAACAGCATCATCGCTTTTATGACATGGTATAAAGTGTGCCATTTTCGAGAATCTATCCACGACAACAAATATGCTATCCCTCCCCTTCTTTGTTCGAGGTAAACCTAAAACAAAGTCCATAGATATATCCTCCCAAGGAACACTAGGTACAGGCAAAGGCATATATAAACCATGAGGATTGAGTCGTGACTTAGCTTTTTGACATGTAGTGCATCGAGCAATAAAACGCTCAACATCCCGTCTCATCTTTGGACAAAAGAAATGTGTAGCAAGTACGTCCTCCGTCTTCTTCACGCCAAAGTGTCCCATTAATCCTCCTCCATGCGCCTCCTGCAACAACAAAAGACGAACGGAGCTAGCTGGAATGCATAGCTTGTAAGCACGAAACACAAATCCATCGTCAACGACGAACTTGTTCCACATTCTTCCTTCTTTACAATTCTGCATTACATCTTTAAAATCAGCATCATGCACATATTGATCTTTGATGGTCTCCAAACCAAATATTTTGAAGTCAAGTTGTGAAAGCATAGTATAGCGGCGAGACAATGCATCAGCAATAACATTTTCTTTCCCCTTCTTGTGTTTAATGACATAAGGAAAAGTCTCAATGAATTCAACCCATTTAGCATGTCTACGATTCAGTTTAGCTTGACTTTTAATATGTTTCAAAGATTCATGATCAGAATGTATAACAAATTCTTTGGGCCATAAATAATGTTGCCATGTTTCTAAAGTCCGAACAAGAGCATATAATTCTTTATCATAAGTAGAATAATTCAGACTAGGCCCACTCAATTTTTCAGAAAAGTATGCAACAGGTTTGCCATCTTGTAATAACACACCGCCTAATCCAATTCCACTAGCAT
>NW_025291629.1:0-1052 GCF_018294505.1 Triticum aestivum | reverse complement strand
CTATTACTCACCGTTTTGGGGTCCCGTAGTGTTTTCCATAGTTGTTGAACCCCAAGGTGCACTTACCTGTCGGTCATCAACAATCGCAGTTTTGGCCGATTCTGGCCCGTTTCATGGACTATTACTCACTATTTTGGGGTCCCGGAGTGATTTCGACGATTGACGAACCCCGGGGTGCGTCATTGTGTCGGTCGTCAACACTCTCGTTTTTTATCGATTCTGACCCGTTTCGTGGACAATTACTCACCGTTTTGGGGTCCCATAGCGATTTCCATAGTTGTTGAGCCCCAAGGTGCACTTACGTGTCGGTCATCAACACTCGCACTTTTGGCCGATTCTGGCCCGTTTAGTGGACTATTACTCATTGTTTGGGGTCCCGTAGTGATTTCCACGATTGACAAACCCCGGGGGTGCGACTACGTGTCGGTCATCAAGACTCACGGTTTTTGTCGATTCTGACCCGTTTCATGGACTATTAATCAACATTTTGGAGTCCCACAGCGATTTCCATGGTTGTCGAATCCCAGGAGTGCTTACGTGTTGGTCGTCCAGACTCGCAGTGTGGGCCGATTCTGACCCGTTTCTTGGACTATTACTCGGTTTTGGGGTCTCGAAGTGATTTGCGTGATTGACGAACCCCGGGGTACGTCTACGTGTGGGTCATCAACACTCTCGGTTTTTGTTGATTGTGACCCGTTTCATGGCTATTACTGACCGTTTTGGGGCCTGTAGCAATTTCCGTAGTTGTTGAACCTCAAGGTGCATTTACGTGTCGGTCATCAACACACGCATTTTTGGCTGATTATGACCCGTTTCATGGACTATTACTCATCATTTTGGGGTCCCATAGTGATTTCCATAGTTACTGAACCCCAAGGTGCACTTACCTGTCGGTCATCAACAATCGCAGTTTTGGCCGATTCTGGCCCGTTTCATGGACTATTACTGACCGTTTTGGGGCCTGTAGCAATTTCCATAGTTGTTGAACCCCAAGGTGCTTTTACGTGTCGGTCATCAACACTCGCGTGTTTGGTCGATTGTGACCCGTTTCG
>NW_025291628.1:0-1052 GCF_018294505.1 Triticum aestivum | reverse complement strand
CCATCGTCCTGCGCTTCCACTTTCGTGGAAACTCAGAGGCAACAGCCGGGCCGGTTGTCGCTCTTGAGCGGCATAGCTCATCCTCCTTGAGGATCGGCGCAGAGAGTCGCATATCCTACCACGTAACTGTGGAGAGGTAGAGGCAACTCCTGTTCCGGTTGTTCTCAATTCAGAGAGCTTTGGGTCGGGTCGAGGCAACCGAAAGGGCCACGACCCTTTATCGTCAGCAGCATCCGATACCAAAAGCGGGAGCGAGGTTGCCTTGATAGCAGCGGGCACGTAACGTGCCAGCGCCACGAGGCAACGCCGCAAGCGCTATTTGGCCGCAGCGGCACACCCAAAGGGCGTCCGCCGCGAGGCAACAATTATCCGAAGCGCCACTTCCCGTAGGTCGGGTACTAGCACGCAAGCACTGTTAATCCAGCGATTCAAAGCCACACAAGGGACGGGACACGGCGCCGGTAGTCGGCCGCAATACAACGGGGGATCTACCGGCAGACACGGGTCCAAAGCTACTCATGCGCTTAGTAGCCAACAAGCGGTCAAACCAACCAAGCCTCCGCCCGTGCAGAGCACGGGAGGATTACTTGCACGAAGGCGTCCTGCAAGGCCAAATCACGCGTGTGTCACACCCGCAGCAATAAAGTTACGAATGCAACGATTTTCCGAAGGCAACTTAATCGGGACGTCGGTGCAACGTTGTCCGACGGTCTTAACGTGCACGAAACGGGCTACTTTCCTGTTTCCCGAGCCGCATTCGGCTGTTGGGTCAGAATTTCACTTGAGACGTACAGGGGACCGGGACAGCGATGACGTTGCCCCCGGGGGGCAACGGTTTTCCGGAGGCGACATTCGAGGCACACCGTTGCGACTGTTTACCGTCGGTCGGATCGTGTACGTAACGGGGTACTTTCCTGTTTCCCGAGCCACGTTCGGCTGTAGGGTCAGGATTTCTCACGAGACGTACATGGGACCGGGCCAGCACCTTCGTGATGGCATAACGACGGGACATCCGAGGCAACGTTGGGAAAGGATGGGCGTACGAGAAAACG
>NW_025291627.1:0-1052 GCF_018294505.1 Triticum aestivum | reverse complement strand
GGTCATGTCTATACTTCACCGAACCTATAGGGTCACACGCTTAAGGGTCATCTATCTGCTGAATACTAGATAGGGAGTCTGAGAGAAAATCACCGAAAAAGTTTCGGACACCGAAAAGTTTCGGACAGCGGAATCGTACCGCAGAGAGAGGTCATCGGATAAGTTTCGATGATACCGAAAAGTTGTTTCGGGATACACCATTAAGTCAAATTGGTTTCGGCACATGCCTGATAATTCTTGGAGGATGCCAGAATCATTCTGGAAGCTTTTTGGAATTTTCTGAGATAAAAACCGGAAATGTTCCGGAGCTGCCGGAGCCACTTCAGATGCGTTTCGCAGATGAAAATCACTAAAACCGGAATTGTTTCGGAACACGTTGAAAATCATTTTAGTGGGTACTGGAAATGTTCTTAGCCCACATAAATATTTTCAGTTCGATCAGACGCTGAAAAATGTCGTTGTGAATAGTGAAAATCAGCTTTATGGTTACTTTATGGGAAGCCACCTTTTGGGGCTTTGCTCAAAAGATCTTGGGGATGACATGGATGGATAGGAGCCATTTTTTGGGCCCCTCGTGGGGGTGTGGCCGGCCACATGGGGTATCCCCCCTTGGGGACCCTCTTGTTCCTTGGTTTCACTCCTAGGTCCTTGTGGAAGGACTTCATTCATGTGCATTTTGGGTTTTTTGTGAAACTACCCTACCCCCTTGGGATTTCCTATAAATAGAGGTGGAGGGGCAGCCCTCCACACTCATCCCTTGCTCTCATACACATGCCATGCATTATCTGGCTTCTTCTCTCCCTCCCACGAAAAGAGTTTCGTAGAGCCGTAAGGTTGTCTGGGTTCCGGCAGGAACTAGTTCTGGACGGCGAAGCCCTGCCGGATAGATGACACCGTATGTGTGCAACTCTGTAGAGAGATCGTAGTTTCGGTCTTAGTTCGTGAGTGCCTCCCGAAGGGCTGTCCGTGTGACCGTCCGAGTTTCGAAGGTCCTCCCGAAGGGCTGTCCGAGTGACCGTTCGAGTTTCGAAGGTCCTCCCGAAGGGCTGTCC
>NW_025291626.1:0-1052 GCF_018294505.1 Triticum aestivum | reverse complement strand
CCACTCACTTTCTTGTAAACGCAGGCTTCTCCATAAGTCTGTGTAAACCCAAACGCTTTGATCATCTCATCAAAGCGAATGTTCCAACTCCGAGATGCTTGCACCAGCCCATAAATCGAGCGTTGGAGCTTGCACACTTTGTCAGCATTCTTAGGATCGACAAAACCTTCCGGCTGCATCATATACAATTCTTCCTTAAGGAAACCATTAAGGAATGCCGTTTTGACGTCCATTTGCCATATTTCGTAATCATAGAATGCGGCAATTGCTAACATGATTCGGACGGACTTCAGCTTCGCTACCGGTGAGAAAGTCTCATCGTAGTCAACCCCTTGAACTTGTCGATAACCCTTAGCGACAAGCCGAGCTTTATAGATGGTCACATTACCATCCGCGTCTGTCTTCTTCTTAAAGATCCATTTATTTTCTATGGCTCGTCGTTCAACGGGCAAGTCAGTCAAAGTCCATACTTTGTTTTCATACATGGATCCTATCTCGGATTTCATGGCTTCTAGCCATTTGTCGGAATCCGGGCCCGCCATCGCTTCTTCATAGTTCGAAGGTTCACCGTTGTCTAACAGCATGATTTCCAAGACAGGGTTGCCGTACCACTCTGGTGCGGAACGTGTCCTTGTGGACCTTCGAATTTCAGTAGGAGCTTGATCAGAAGTATCTTGATCATTATCATTAACTTCCTCTCTAGTCGGTGCAGGCACCTCAGGAACATTTTCTTGAGTTGCGCCATTTTCCGGTTCAAGAGGTAATACTTCATCAAGCTCTACTTTCCTCCCACTTACTTCTTTCGAGAGAAACTCTTTCTCCAGAAAAGACCCATTCTTGGCAACAAAGATCTTGCCTTCGGATCTGAGGTAGAAGGTGTACCCAATAGTTTCTTTTGGGTATCCTATGAAGACGCATTTCTCCGATTTGGGTTCGAGCTTTTCAGGTTGAAGTTTCTTGACATAAGCATCGCATCCCCAAACTTTTAGAAACGACAGCTTAGGTTTCTTCCCAAACCATAATTCATACGGTGTCGTCTCAACGGATTTCGA
>NW_025291625.1:0-1052 GCF_018294505.1 Triticum aestivum | reverse complement strand
TTAGTATTATCCTTTGACTTCCCATCTATGCCGAACAATGTACCAAAAAGTGCCTCGGCGATATTCTTCTCAGTGTGCATCATGTCGATGTTGTGTGGGCAAAGGAGGTCTTTGAAGTAAGGCAGATCCCATAAGCATGTTTTGTGAGTCCAGGCGTGCTTAGAATTATACCCCTTGAAGTACCCTGGACGCTCTGGATCTGGCTCGAGAGCGTTTAACTGATCCAGGGTCTGTTGGCCTGTCAATGCATGTGGTGCAGAGTTTTTGACAACTCTACCTCTGATGAAGTTCTTCTTGTCTTTCCTGAACTTATGGCGAGGATTCAGGAACTGTCTATGCATGTCGAAGCAAGAAAACTTGCGACCGGCCTGAAGCCAACGAAACTCAAGAGCTCCCTTGCATGTGGGGCACGGGAACCTTCCATGCACACACCAGCCAACGAATAGCGCATACGCCGGCAAGTCATGCGTCGAGTACATGTACTAGACACGCATTATGAAGTTCCGTTTGCTATAGGCATCGTATGTCTTGAACCCATTATCCCAGGCTTCTTGCAATTCGTCCTTAAGCGGTTGCATGTACACATTCATATTTTTCCCCAGATAGTTGGGCCCTGGAATTATCAACGACAGGAAAATGTTCTTTCTTTGCATAATCTGTCTGGGGGGGAGATTGAGTGGAAAGACAAATACGGGCCAACAACTGTATTGGGCTGCCGTCATACCAAACACACTGAACCCATCCGTGCTGATGCCGACTCGAGGATGCCTCGGATCTGCCGCTTTGTCACCATGTAATTCATCAAACTTTTTCCACGCAACACCATCCGATGTGTGTACAATCATCAGATTCCCATCTGCATCTAGTTCGGTTCTTTTGCCCGTTTTGTGCCATGTCATCTGTCTGGCCGTCTCTTCGACCATGAAAAGACGTTGAAGTCTTGGTACGATTGGCATATACCGAAGAACACTAACGGGGATTTTGGTCTGTGTCTTCTCACCCATACCGTTGTCTACCACAACATACCTGGAAGACTTGCAAATGGGACAATA
>NW_025291624.1:0-1052 GCF_018294505.1 Triticum aestivum | reverse complement strand
TGAGAGATTTCAGCACCATTGCTGCACCTCTCAACGAGCTTACAAAGAAGGATGTGCCTTTTGTTTGGGGTACCGCACAGGAAGAAGCCTTCACGGTATTGAAAGATAAGTTGACACATGCTCCTTTACCCCAACTTCCTGATTTTAATAAGACTTTTGAGCTTGAATGTGATGCTAGTGGAATTGGATTAGGAGGTGTGTTATTACAAGATGGCAAACCTGTTGCATACTTTTCTGAAAAATTGAGTGGGCCTAGTCTGAATTATTCTACTTATGATAAAGAATTATATGCTCTTGTTCGGACTTTAGAAACATGGCAACATTATTTATGGCCCAAAGAATTTGTTATACATTCTGATCATGAATCTTTGAAACATATTAAAAGTCAAGCTAAACTGAATCGTAGACATGCTAAATGGGTTGAATTCATTGAGACTTTCCCTTATGTCATTAAACACAAGAAGGGAAAAGAAAATGTTATTGGTGATGCATTGTCTCGCCGCTATACTATGCTTTCACAACTTGACTTCAAAATATTTGGTTTGGAGACCATCAAAGATCAATATGTGCATGATGCTGATTTTAACGATGTAATGCAGAATTGTAAAGAAGGAAGAATGTGGAACAAGTTTCTCGTTAACGATGGATTTGTGTTTCGTGCTAACAAGCTATGCATTCCAGCTAGCTCCGTTCGTCTATTGTTGTTGCAGGAGGCGCATGGAGGAGGATTAATGGGACACTTTGGCGTGAAGAAGACGGAGGACGTACTTGCTACACATTTCTTTTGGCCAAAGATGAGACGGGATGTTGAGCGTTTTATTGCTCGCTGCACTACATGTCAAAAAGCTAAGTCACGACTCAATCCTCATGGTTTATATATGCCTTTGCCTGTACCTAGTGTTCCTTGGGAGGATATATCTATGGACTTTGTTTTAGGTTTACCTCGAACAAAGAAGGGGAGGGATAGCATATTTGTTGTCGTGGATAGATTCTCGAAAATGGCACACTTTATACCATGTCATAAAAGCGATGATGCTGTTAATGTTGCTGAT
>NW_025291623.1:0-1052 GCF_018294505.1 Triticum aestivum | reverse complement strand
CAACCAATCAACGGAATTTTAGTCTCATCAACCTTAAACTCCCATTCCCTACCTCTAACTCCCCCCAAGCAAACACGCTGCTAGTGTTTTTTCTCTCACGTGGGCGTGGTTTCGTGGCCTAGTTAGCATTAGGAACGACTTGTCTTTTTTTTTGCGAGATGAAACGATGACGACTGTCTTTCTATGTAGCGGGCCAGCTAAGGTGCGCTTTGCTCCTAGTCTCCACGGAGATCGATGGTCTTGTCTCAAGTCTATGGTAGGTACATAATAGCCAATATTGTTTCCTTATTTAATTATTAATTTCCTATAATCATAGTACGCAACTTCAACCTAAGCTATTTTTCAAATTCGTAGTCAATCTTTTTTTTTTGCCTATATAAGGAGATAAAACCGAAATATTTATTTCCTTGTTTAATTTCCGAATCATATTAGGAAATTCTCTGGTCATTTTTTCCTTTCCAGCCGTTTAACACCCTATCTCTTTTTGCTTATAATAAGGAGATAAATCCGAGTCTTATGTGGAGTCTTTTTTTAGAGAAAGAGTAGTGAAGAGATTAGGAAACCTCTAGCCGTTTTTTTCCTTTCCAATTTCGTTGCCAATCTCTTTAATATATTCCCATGTTGGTACGTGCCTGATTATGACAAAAAAGATTCCTTGTATATACTCTCAAGTGGTAGCACGTGTCTATTTTACATGGAAATTGTTAAACCTAAAACTTCTCATGTTGTAATCTTCTATTTTAAAAGAAAAAAATATGCTACTTCTATGAAAGATGTGTCCAGCTGTTTTTACACGCCATGCCAGATTGTTTATACACAACTATATTTGTATGTAACGCTATATATTTGAAATCTTGACCATTGATGTATAAAATTGACGATCAAGATAATTTAATACATGTGGATGAACATGATGGCTTGTTTGACTTCTGTATTATGTATACATTAACAATTACACTTCTTCTTCGGTACAACCCCTAAACACTTTAACGGCTGAGATCGCACCGTACCCCTTCATTAAAAAGGGCAGGATCATCCCAGCACATAAAAAG
>NW_025291622.1:0-1052 GCF_018294505.1 Triticum aestivum | reverse complement strand
ACTGTTGACGACGTACACGTAAACGCACCCCGGTCATTGTGAATGTGGAAATAGCTCTGGGACCCCAAAATGGTGAGTAATAGTCCACGGAAGAGCCCAGAATCGAACAAAATTACGATTGCTGGTGAGCGACATGTAAACGCACCCCGGGGTGCGTCAATTATGGAAATTGCTCCGGGACCCCAAAACAATGAGTTATAAACCATGAAACGGGGCAGAGTCAGCCAAAACTGCGAGTGTCGATAACCGACACATAAATGCACCCCAGGGATCGTCAATCATGGAAATCGCTCTAGGACCCGAAAACGGTGAGTAATAGTGCACGAAATGAACCAGAATCGGCCAAAACTACGAGTGTTGGTGATCGACACGCAAACGCACCTTGCGGTTCGTCAGTTGTGGAAACCACTTCGGGGCCCCAAAACTAGGTAATAGTCACGAAACAGGACAGAATCGGCCAAAACTGCGAGTGTTGATGACCGCCACGTAAGCGCACCTTTGGGTTCAACAACTATGGAAATCGCTTTGGGACCCCAAAACGGTGAGTAATAGTCCAAGAATCGGACCAGAATCAGCCCAAACTGTGTTCGTTGATGACCGACACGTAAACGGACCTTAGGGTTCAACAACCATTGAAATCGCTTTGGGACACCAAAACGGTGAGTAATAGTCCATGAAACGGGCCAGAATCAACCAAAATTGCGACTGTTGACGACGTACACGTAAACGCACCCCGGTCATTGTGAATGTGGAAATAGCTCTGGGACCCCAAAATGGTGAGTAATAGTCCATGGAAGAGCCCAGAATCGAACAAAATTACGATTGGTGGTGAGCGACATGTAAACACACCCCGGGGTGCATCAATTATGGAAATTGCTCCGGGACCCCAAAACAATGAGTAATAAACCATGAAACGGGGCAGAGTCAGCCAAAACTGCGAGTGTTGATGACCGACACATAAATGCACCCCAGGGATCGTCAATCATGGAAATCGCTCTAGGACCCGAAAACGGTGAGTAATAGTGCACGAAATGAACCAGAATTGGCCAAAA
>NW_025291621.1:0-1052 GCF_018294505.1 Triticum aestivum | reverse complement strand
CTAGAGGCTTAAGTGTTTAGGTAGGTCGTGGTCTACACCCACGTCGGCTTTCGCTTGAAGTCTGCCGAGCACATGTCGTGTGCAGACGCTAAGTGGTGGAAACATGTATGAAGAAGTACACCCCTGCAGGGTTAACATGATCTATTCGAATAGCCGCGTCCGCGGTAAAGGACTACTTGGTTGCCTATACAGTTCATAGACAAGTAAATGGAAAACTACTAAAAGCCTCAAGATAAGTGTGAGTGCCGAGGATGGCTCTTCCGTAGGAAGACGGAGGTGGATCCTCGGTAGTGTATTGAAGTGGTGAGTAGTGGACTCGTGTGCGCAAAACCATTTCAAGTTGAAGTATCGTAGGATAGCCTAGCCAAGAGTCAAAGCTGGCTTGCTGCAATAACTCCACCAACCCTTCTTGATACTATGCATGTATGTAGGATCTGATGTAAGTCTTGCTGAGTACCTTTGTACTCATGTTGCTATAATCTACATTTTTACAGAAGACGCTGCAACCCCTTCTGATGGGTTCTATGTAGACGTTGACATCAACGAGTAGGCTAAAGACCAGGTGGTGACCCTGAGCTTGTGAAGGACCACGTAGTATAGCTAGGCTTTCCAAGCCTCTTTTATTTTACGAGTTGTCTGTACTCAGACAAGTTACTTCCGCTGCTGGTTTGTATGACTGTATGACTTGTATGTGGGGTCGTGAGACCCGTACCTATGTGTATGTTATGTATGGCTCACTGAGCCTTAAATAAAGTACTTGTGTCATAGAGTCATGTTGTGATGCTTCGTTGTATTTGCACATATCGAGCATATTGTGTGTATGATTGAAATGCTTGGTATGTGTGGGATCTGACTATCTAGTTGTTTATCTTTAGTAGCCTCTCTTACCGGGAAATGTCTCCTAGTGTTACCGCTGAGCCATGGTAGCTTGCTACTGCTCTGGAACACTTAGGCTGGCCGGCATGTGTCCTTCTTCGTTCCTGTGTCTGTCCCTTCGGGGAAATGTCACGCTTTGAGTACCGGAGTCCTGTTAGCCCGCTACAGCCCGGTTT
>NW_025291620.1:0-1052 GCF_018294505.1 Triticum aestivum | reverse complement strand
CAACAAATCAATAGGTGCACGAGGTAGGAAACCATACACAACTTCAAAAGGGCACATCTTAGTAGTAGAATGCAATGAACGATTATAAGCAAATTCAATATGAGGCAAGCATTCCTCCCACATTTTCTTATTATTCTTCAAAACAGCCCTAAGCATAGTAGACAACGTTCTATTGACTACTTCAGTTTGTCCATCAGTTTGGGGGTGACAAGTAGTACTAAAAAGCAGTTTAGTCCCCAACTTAGCCCATAAACATCTCCAAAAGTGGCTAAGAAATTTAGTATCATGATCTGAAACAATAGTATTTGGCACACCATGCAAGCGAATAATTTCACGAAAGAACAAATCAGCAACATTAACAGCATCATCGCTTTTATGACATGGTATAAAGTGTGCCATTTTCGAGAATCTATCCACGACAACAAATATGCTATCCCTCCCCTTCTTTGTTCGAGGTAAACCTAAAACAATGTCCATAGATATATCCTCCCAAGGAACACTAGGTACAGGCAAAGGCATATATAAACCATGAGGATTGAGTCGTGACTTAGCCTTTTGACATGTAGTGCAACAAGCAATAAAACGCTCAACATCCCGTCTCATCTTTGGCCAAAAGAAATATGTAGCAAGTACGTCCTCCGTCTTCTTCACGCCAAAGTGTCCCATTAATCCTCCTCCATGCGCCTCCTGCAACAACAAAAGACGAACGGAGCTAGCTGGAATGCATAGCTTGTTAGCACGAAACACAAATCCATCGTTAACAACAAACTTGTTCCACATTCTTCCTTCTTTACAATTCTGCATTACATCTTTAAAATCAGCATCATGCACATATTGATCTTTGATGGTCTCCAAACCAAATATTTTGAAGTCAAGTTGTGAAAGCATAGTATAGCGACGAGACAATGCATCAGCAATAACATTTTCTTTTCCCTTCTTGTGTTTAATGACATAAGGGAAAGTCTCAATGAATTCAACCCATTTAGCATGTCTACGATTCAGTTTAGCTTGACTTTTAATATATTTCAAAGATTCATGATCAGAATGTATAA
>NW_025291619.1:0-1053 GCF_018294505.1 Triticum aestivum | reverse complement strand
AGGGCCCAATGCATGGTAGTAGCTGTATCTTAAATCACATATACAGATCTCAGTGCTTAAGGTCGGCTTCAATGAAACAACCCACCATGTACTCCTACATGGCCTCTCATCGATACCTTTACCAAATCGTGTTCACCACACCACTCCCATTACCGACATAATCATTTCACTCTAGCCCATCACCCAGATGAACCAGACCTGACACGACTCTAAGCATAGCAGGCATAGCAAGGTAGGAACAACACATACATATGGCTCAATCAACTCCTACACATGCTAGTGGGTTTCATCTAGTTACTGTGGCAATGACAGGTCATGCAGAGGAAATGGGTTCAACTACCGTAGCACATAGCAGTTTGAATCGCGTTGTCTTAATGCAGTAAAAGAGAGCAGGAGCGAGAACATGGGATTGTATCGATATGATCAAATGGTTGGTTGCTTGCCTGATGGTTCGATGCACTGATACGGTTCTTCCTTAGGGTAATCACGGTACTCCTCGGAGGCAGAACCTGTCGCAAAGGACACCGATACACAACCATCACCAAACAATGTGCAACAATATGATGCATGCATGAAACATAGCAATATGAGTGTGTTGGGCTAATGCAACTAAAACCAGAGGGGTTTGAACAAATTTGAATCAAAGATTCAAATTTCAAACTCAAACATGGTCTCTTTAAGTGCTTTTCCTTGTTCTGCTTGAAACATCAATTTAACTTGTTTGATCATGCATGAAAATAGTACAGATGGATAGATTGGATTTTTCTGATCATTTTTCATATATAATTTGTCCAATTTGGAGTTACAGAATAAGAGTTATGAATTTTTGAAGTTTAAATAATATTCTGGAATTTCCTGATTTAAATTAAATCCAGAAATTATAATTATTGCGCCAGCATGACGTCAGCATGATGTCAGTGGTCAACTGCGGCTGGCTGAAGTCAAACCTGACGTGTGGGGCCCACACGTCAGTGACAGGGGGGTTAAACAGGGTTAGTTTAATCCTAATTACTAATTAGTGGCGCTGGGGCCCACTAGTCAGTGTCAGGGGGG
>NW_025291618.1:0-1053 GCF_018294505.1 Triticum aestivum | reverse complement strand
GAAACTCGTCTGTTACAAAGGGGTTTCATTTTTTTTGAACTTATTTGAACTCCATAGTTTTTCTGTGCTCAAAATGCACCATTCAAAGCCACATCTTCAATTTTCAACCCTTTCTGACTTCATTTGTAATTTTTCATGCATTTACAGGTTATTTTGAGCTATAAGACCCTGAAATTGAAAAGCATTTCAAATGAACTCTGAAAAGGTTGAAAGTTGGCATGGTATCATCATTTGACCCACATAGCATGCGCAAGAAAGTAGAGAGGGTTACGGCAAAAACTGGATGCACTTCGTGTACAAAACGGACAATCTCTTTCGAAGTATCACGGTTTCATACGGAAACTTGTCTGTTACAAAGGGATTTCATTTTTCGAACTTATTTGAACTCCATAGTTTTTCTGTGCTCAAAATGCACCATTCAAAGCCACATCATCAATTTTCAACCCTTTCTGACTTCATTTGTTATTTTTCATGCATTTACTGAATATTTTGAGCTATAAGACCCTGAAATTGGAAAGCATTTCAAATGAACTCTGAAAAGGCTGAAAGTTGGCATGGTATCATCATTTGACCCACATAGCATGTGCAAGAATGTAGAGACGGTTACGGAAAAAACTGGATGCACTTCGTGTACAAAACGGACAATCTCTTTCAAAGTATCAGGGTTTCATACGGATCCTTGTCTGTCACAAAGGGATTTCAATTTTTTTGAACTTATTTGAAATCCATAGTTTTTCTGTGCTCGAAATGCACCATTCAAAGCCACATCATCAATTTTCAACCCTTTCTGACTTAATTTGTTATTTTTCATTCATTTACTGATTATTTTGAGCTATAAAACCCTGAAATTGGAAAGCATTTCAAATGAACTCTGAAAAGGTTGAAACTTGGCATGGTATCATCATTTGACCCACATAGCATGTGCAAGAATGTAGAGAGGGTTACGGCAAAAACTGGATGCACTTCGTGTACAAAACGGACAATCTCTTTCGAAGTATCAGGGTTTCATACGGAAACTCGTCTGTTACAAAGGGGTTTCATTTTTTTTGAACT
>NW_025291617.1:0-1053 GCF_018294505.1 Triticum aestivum | reverse complement strand
GGGGCACCGCACACGGCTAAGGAATCGATCACGTGGATCAACTTGTGTCAACTTGTGTGTTTAGAGGTGCCCCTGCCTCAGTATATAAAGGAGCCAAGGGGGGAGGGTGCGCCGGCCAGGAGGAGGAGGCGCAGGAGGAGTCCTACTCCTACCGGGAGTAGGACTCCCCTCCAATCCTATTCCAACTAGGATTCCCAAGGGGGAAAGAGGGAGAGGGGTGGCCGGCCACCTCTCCTAGTCCTAATAGGACTAGGGGAAGGGGGGAGGCGCGCAGCCCCCTTGGGCTGCCCCTTTCTCCTTTCCACTAAGGCCCATGAAGGCCCATGTGGTTCCCGGGGGGTTCCGGTAACCTCCCGGTAACCCGGTAAAATCCCGATTTCACCCGGAACACTTCCAATGTCCAAACATAGGCTTCCAATATATCAATCTTTATGTCTCGACCATTTCGAGACTCCTCGTCATGTCCGTGATCACATCCGGGACTCCGAACAACCTTCGGTACATCAAAATGCATAAACTCATAATATAACTGTCATCGTAACCTTAAGCGTGCGGACCCTATGGGTTCGAGAACAATGTAGACATGACCGAGACATGTCTCTGGTCAATAACCAATAGCGGGACCTGGATGCCCATATTGGCTCCTACATATTCTATGAAGATCTTTATCGGTCAGACCGCATAACAACATACGTTGTTCCCTTTGTCATCGGTATGTTACTTGCCCGAGATTCGATCGTCGGTATCCAATACCTAGTTCAATCTCGTTACCGGCAAGTCTCTTTACTCGTTCCGTAATACATCATCTCACAACTAACATATTAGTTGTAATGCTTGCAAGGCTTATGTGATGTGTATTACCGAGAGGGCCCAGAGATACCTCTCCGACAATCGGAGTGACAAATCCTAATCTCGAAATACGCCAACCCAACATCGACCATTGGAGACACCTGTAGTACTCCTTTATAATCACCCAGTTACGTTGTGACGTTTGGTAGTACCCAAAGTGTTCCTCCGGTAAACGGGAGTTGCATAATCTCATAGTCATAGGAA
>NW_025291616.1:0-1053 GCF_018294505.1 Triticum aestivum | reverse complement strand
CCCGCATGTATGAGGGCCCGGTGCGACGCTCCGGTGGCATTGCTACCCCTAGTGCCCCCGTCCCGCCTAACCCTGTAGCGTTTGACCACGGGATCTAGCCCTTTGACTTTGCACGGACGGGCTTTGACCAGTGGACCTCCCCACCCGGTTGTGTTAGGTCAGCCCATAGGAACACTTTGGAGCAACATCCGGGCCAGACCCACAGCAAGATCCCCTCCGTGTAGACCCCACGCGTCCGTTTCCCCCTCCAGGTGCCGGCGGCGGCGCCGTCCGTGAGGGGGGGCACACCCCGGACACGCGTGCCTTGCGTTTGCAACCGCCACAACACTTCCAGACTTGTGAGAGGCCGCCTACGCAAGATTTGGCGGCATGCTAGCCCCCGGAGGCCGCCGGCCACAGCCGTAGACGCGCGAAGGGCAATCCGCGTAGAGGGAATTTTTCGGATACTTCTCCATCACCAAAAATTATGAAAAAATACCATCGTTCCTATAGCACATGTGCCCACGCCGTGCAAAAAAACTCATGATTTTATCGCGCTCCGAGTATTTAGTAATATTGACGCCGCATCGTTACCGCAGAACGTCTACTACCGTGTCATCTTCGTCCGTGAGGGGGGGGGCACGCACCGGAGACGCGTCCCGCCTCTTCAGACATGCCACCACACCACCCCGCATGTATGAGGGCCCGGTGCGACGCTCCGGTGGCATTGCTACCCCAGTGCCCCCGTCCCGCCTAACCCTGTAGCGTTTGACCACGGGATCTAGCCCTTTGACTTTGCACGGACGGGCTTTGACTAGTGGACCTCCCCACCCGGTTGTGTTAGGTCAGCCCATAGGAACACTTTGAAGCAACATCCGGGCCAGACCCACAACAAGATCCCCTCCGTGTAGACCCCACGCGTCCGTTTCCCCCCTCCAGGTGCCGGCAGCGGCGCCGTCCGTGAGGGGGGCACACCCCGGACACGCGTGCTTGGCGTTTGCAACCGCTACAACACTTCCAGACTTGTGAGAGGCCGCCTACGCACGATTTGGCGGCATGCTAGCCCCCGAAGGC
>NW_025291615.1:0-1053 GCF_018294505.1 Triticum aestivum | reverse complement strand
CGTAGTCTTCAAATGTTATTGGTTTCAGCCGAAGGAGACTAGAAGGACTCATGAACATATAGGGCTAGTTGAAATCAACCAAAGCACCCATTTAGATGTTCCTGATGTCTATATTACGGCTCAACAGGCGACCCAAGTATTCTATCTACCGTGGGCCTGCCAAACTAATCCAAATCTGAAAGGTTGGGATGTCGTTTATGAAGTGCCGCCACGTGCTAGACTATCTCCCCCAAAGGAAGAGGATTATGAACCTCACATTAACCCAGACACATATGAAGGAGAATTCTTCCAAGAGACACGTCTTTCCAAAAAGTGTTTCAAGAACCGCTATACTTCACCCCAAAACATTGAAGTAGACAGCGACAGTGAATCCGACATCACCCCAGAGGAGGAACAAGAAGAGCCAGAACAAGAAGAGGTTACTGCTGCGGATGACCTGTCATTGCTTGACCGATTACGTCAAGGTGGCCTTGCACATGTTGATGCCACTGAACCCTATGAGCCCGTCATTGATTATAGTGATGATGATGATTATGCATTTATTGATGATACTGATCGAGATTATTAGTAGTGTCAGGTATTAAATTATGTAATGTTGTACTTGATGATGATACACTTAAGTGATACACATATTATTATTCATGTCGGTCTTTTTTTTATGTTGTACTAATTTCGTTTACTGTTTGTCATGGCAGGTGTTGAAAGATGGTGGGCGCTGGTCGGGAGCGCGCCAAGGCCCCTTCTTCGTCGGCGCGTGGTCTGAGGTCTTCGATTCCAGACGCACCTCTCCGCCGAGCGTTGCTGGACAGTATGTCCACACCGCCGGGCCCTTCTTCGTCGACCGCGGTGCCCAGCAGGGGACGAGGTAGGAAGAGAGGAGGTGGGGCACGTGGTCGCGGGAGAGGAGGTAGGGTGACTGCTACGGCGCCTTCCTCGCCGCCACCCCCAGCTGTTTCACCCGAGCACGTGACTGCTAGGGTGGACTCGTCCGAGGAGGAGGCTACACGGACTCCGGTCCACGAGCCTCCGGTCCACGGGTCTTGGGCCCACGAG
>NW_025291614.1:0-1053 GCF_018294505.1 Triticum aestivum | reverse complement strand
AAATGTGAGCAACTGCACCGGTATCAAATACCCAGGAGCCACTACGGGCACTAGTAAGGTACACATCAATTACATGTATATCACATATACCTTTTGTTTTGCCGGCCTTCTTATCCGCTAAGTACTTAGGGCAGTTCCGCTTCCAGTGACCGCTTCCCTTGCAGTAAAAGCACTCAGTCTCGGGCTTGGGTCCATTCTTTGGCTTCTTCCCGGCAGCTTGCTTGCCGGGCGCGGCAACCTCCTTGCCGTCCTTCTTGAAGCTCTTTTTACCCTTGCCTTTCTTGAACTTAGTGGTTTTATTGATCATCAACACTTGATGTTCCTTCCTGACTTCTACCTCTGCTGATTTTAGCATAGCAAATACTTCAGGAATGGTCTTTTCCATCCCCTGCATATTGAAGTTCATCACAAAGCTCTTGTAGCTTGGTGGAAGCGACTGGAGGATTCTGTCAATTACCGCATCATCCGGGAGATTAACTCCCAGCTGAGTCAAGCGGTTATGCAACCCAGACATAGTGAGTATGTGCTCACTGACAGAACTGTTTTCCTCCATCTTACAGCTGAAGAATTTATCGGAGACTTCATATCTCTCGACCCGGGCATGAGCTTGGAAAACCATTTTCAGCTCTTCGAACATCTCATATGCTCCATGTCTCTCAAAACGCTTTTGGAGCCCCGGCTCTAGGCTGTAAAGCATGCCGCACTGAACGAGGGAGTAGTCATCGAAACGTGCCTGCCAAGCGTTCATAATGTCTTGTTCCGCAGGGAGAACGGGTGCGTCACCAAGCGGTGCTTGTAGGACATAATCTTTCTTGGCAGCTATGAGGATGATCCTCAGGTTCCGGACCCAGTCCGTATAGTTGCTGCCATCGTCTTTCAGCTTAGTTTTCTCTAGGAACGCGTTGAAGTTGAGGACTACGTTGGCCATTTGATCTACAAGACATATTGCAAAGATTTTAGACTAAGTTCATGATAATTAAGTTCAACTAATCAAATTATTAGTGAACTCCCACTTAGATTAGACATCCCTCTAGTCATCTAAGTATTACATGA
>NW_025291613.1:0-1053 GCF_018294505.1 Triticum aestivum | reverse complement strand
ACAAGGACTAGGTTGCATTCTTATGCAAGATCGACACGTAATTGCTTACGCTTCACGGCAATTGCACCCACATGAGGAAAATTATCCTACTCATGATCTAGAGCTTGCAGCCGTAGTCTATGCACTTAAGACCTGGCGACATTACCTCCTCGGTAATCGTTGCGAAATATTCACTGATCACCAAAGTCTGAAGTATATTTTCACCCAACCGGATTTGAATCTCAGGCAGAGACGTTGGGTTGAATTGATCACAGACTTCGACTTAGGAATAACCTACACCCCAGGGAAAGCCAACGTCATGGCTGATGCGCTAAGTCGTAAATCTTATTGTAACAACCTGATGTTACAACAAAGTCAACCGCTTCTCCATGAGGAATTTCGGAAGCTTAACCTTCACATTGTACCTCAAGGTTTTCTTTCCACCTTGGTGGCAAAACCTACCCTTACGGATCAAATTATCAAAGCACAGAAGGTAGATCCGGGAATCTCCCACATCAAGAGGAACATTCAGAAAGGAACTGCGGATTGTTTCTCCATTAATGATCAAGGAGTCGTATACTTCGGGAATCAACTAGTGGTTCCCAAAGTGCGCAACCTAAGGCGATTAATCCTTAAGGAAGCTCATGAATCTCCTCTCACCATTCATCCCGGTAGTACTAAGATGTATCAGGACCTACGCCAGAGGTTCTGGTGGACTAGGATGAAGAGAGAAATTGCTCAGTATATTGCAAATTGCGACGTCTGTCGTCGTGTAAAAGCAGAGCACCAACGGCCTGCTGGCACCCTTCAACCCTTAGCTATTCCTGAATGGAAATGGGATAAAATTGGTATGGATTTCATTACCGGTTTTCCCAGGACCAAGAGAGGGAATAATGCTATTTTCGTCGTGGTCGATCGTCTTTCCAAAGTAGCCCATTTCTTACCTGTTCGTGAGAGTATAACCGCTAGTCAGCTGGCAGATTTGTACATCTCCCGAATAGTGTCCCTCCATGGTGTTCCTTTGGAAATTAACTCGGATCGAGGAAGTCTTTTCACCTCTCGATTTTGGGAAAG
>NW_025291612.1:0-1053 GCF_018294505.1 Triticum aestivum | reverse complement strand
GCCCTAGAGGCAATAATAAAGTTATTATTTATTTCCTTATAATCATGATAAATGTTTATTATTCATGCTAGAATTGTATTTACCGGAAACATAATACATGTGTGAATACATAGACAAACAGAGTGTCACTAGTATGCCTCTACTTGACTAGCTCGTTAATCAAAGATGGTTATGTTTCCTAACCATGAACAATGAGTTGTTATTTGATTAACGAGGTCACATCATTAGTAGAATGATCTGATTGACATGACCCATTCCATTAGCTTAGCACCCGATCGTTTAGTATGTTGCTATTGCTTTCTTCATGACTTATACATGTTCCTATGACTATGAGATTATGCAACTCCCGTTTACCGGAGGAACACTTTGAGTACTACCAAACGTCACAACGTAACTGGGTGATTATAAAGGAGTACTACAGGTGTCTCCAATGGTCGATGTTGGGTTGGCGTATTTCGAGATTAGGATTTGTCACTCCGATTGATGGAGAGGTATCTCTGGGCCCTCTCGGTAATACACATCACATAAGCCTTGCAAGCATTGCAACTAATATGTTAGTTGTGAGATGATGCATTACGGAACGAGTAAAGAGACTTGCCGATAACGAGATTGAACTAGGTATTGGATACCGACGATCGAATCTCGGGCAAGTAACATACCGATGACAAAGGGAACAACGTATGTTGTTATGCGGTCTGACCGATAAAGATCTTCGTAGAATATGTAGGAGCCAATATGGGCATCCAGGTCCCGCTATTGGTTATTGACCAGAGACGTGTCTCGGTCATGTCTACATTGTTCTCGAACCCGTAGGGTCCGCACGCTTAAGGTAACGATGACAGTAATATTATGAGTTTATGCATTTTGATGTACCGAAGGTTGTTCGGAGTCCCGGATGTGATCACGGACATGACGAGGAGTCTCGAAATGGTCGAGACGTAAAGATTGATATATTGGAAGCCTATATTTGGATATCGGAAGTGTTCCGGGTGAAATCGGGATTTTACCGGAATACCGGGAGGGTTACCGGAACCCCCCGGGAGCTATTTGGGC
>NW_025291611.1:0-1053 GCF_018294505.1 Triticum aestivum | reverse complement strand
TGTAAACACAGGCTTCTCCATAAGTCTGTGTAAACCCAAACGCTTTGATCATCTCATCAAAGCGAATGTTCCAACTCCGAGATGCTTGCACCAGCCCATAGATTGAGCGCTGGAGCTTGCATACTTTGTTAGCATTCTTAGGATCAACAAAACCTTCCGGCTGCATCATATACAACTCTTCCTTAAGGAAGCCATTAAGGAATGCCGTTTTGACGTCCATCTGCCATATCTCATAATCATAGTATGCGGCAATTGCTAACATGATTCGGACGGACTTCAGCTTCGCTACGGGTGAGAAAGTCTCATCGTAGTCAACCCCTTGAACTTGTCGATAACCCTTAGCGACAAGTCGAGCTTTGTAGATGGTCACATTACCATCCACGTCCGTCTTCTTCTTAAAGATCCATTTGTTTTCTATGGCTCGCCGCTCATCGGGCAAGTCAGTCAAAGTCCATACTTTGTTTTCATACATGGATTCTATCTCGGATTTCATGGCTTCTAGCCATTTGTCGGAATCCGGGCCCGCCATCGCTTCTTCATAGTTCGAAGGTTCACCGTTGTCTAACAACATGATTTCCAGGACAGGGTTGCCATACCACTCTGGTGCGGAACGTGTCCTTGTGGACCTACGAAGTTCAGTAACTTGATCCGAAGCTTCATGATCATCATCATTAACTTCCTCCCCAGTCGGTGTAGGCACCACAGGAACATTTTCCCGCGCTGCGCTACTTTCTGGTTCGGAAGGGGTGACTATCACCTCATCAAGTTCCACTTTCCTCCCACTCAATTCTTTCGAGAGAAACTCCTTCTCTAGAAAGGACCCGTTCTTGGCAACGAAGATCTTGCCTTCGGATCTGAGGTAGAAGGTATACCCAATAGTTTCCTTAGGGTATCCTATGAAGACGCATTTTTCCGATTTGGGTTCGAGCTTTTCAGGTTGAAGTTTCTTGACATAAGCATCGCATCCCCAAACTTTTAGAAACGACAGCTTAGGTTTCTTCCCAAACCATAATTCATACGGTGTCGTCTCAACGGATTTCGACGGAGCCCTAT
>NW_025291610.1:0-1053 GCF_018294505.1 Triticum aestivum | reverse complement strand
AACTTTGTGTTCATGCCCATGGACGCGATGTATATCCTATCATGGAAGCTTCTTGTAATAATAACTATTTCCTTGATAGCTAACATATGGTATCTGTGAATTGATCCCTTGCAACCGTGGTTCCGACCATGATTGTTCTTCTTTGATTCCATTTCTCGGACAAGTTAAAACAATTGTCTTCTATGGATCAATACACCAGTCCGACCTTTACTTTGATCTTGTGTTGAGTATTACCCCCCTGGTATCTCGAGATTATCATGGTACTGCATAACTTCTTATGAGTTCTTCATCAAGTGCTACCTTACCACTGATTCCAATTTTTCACGGGCTCTGAGTTATTAAACACTCAAAGACACCGATAACTGAACCGAGTCCGCTCTACGGTTCAACAACTCTTCAGTAAGCTTCTATAAGTATGAGTTTGTACCCGATCACGCCATTCCTAGCCTGTTTGGCTATATCATTGACCTGACGATTCTAACGGTGCTACCTGGTCCTTATTCTCGGAGCACCAATTTTCGACGATGAACTAACCTTACGTCGATTTTTTTTCCTCGTCATACCCTTTCACCTTAAACAACAAGCTTGAGTTCGAGTTTGTGTCGTAACTGTGGTTCCAATAACCTCTTGCTTCATCATTCCCTTGACTTGATGTCGTCGCTGATTGACTACATCTGCATGAAATCTCTCGACAATTGTGTCGTGATCACCATCAACCTTATGAGCTCTTCCAGGAATTCAATTGAATTCATGATGGGTAATACCATCCTTGCCCCTCGATGATTCCTGTTCTCATCGACCACTTTATTGCCTTCCGTTCAACACAACTTGTTCGCGTTTTGTGTAAACCTTGAGATCACTGCTACCCAGCAGTTGATCTTCCTTACCTCGGAAGTATTACCATCACTTTTTGTCAAGAATGTGGTGAGAATTTCACCACCTCTTAATAATTCTTGATATCTTAATACTTCTTGCCATCTTCGTTCATTCCTTGGTCCCCGTATTGTTTTCAACCGGAATACCGACAATGGAGCTATGACGTGTGAATTCAAA
>NW_025291609.1:0-1053 GCF_018294505.1 Triticum aestivum | reverse complement strand
GAAGGAATTGATGACCCTTTCAGAGTAAAGAGGATTTCACCATGTATTAGAAGCTACAACAGTTGAAGACTCCGAAAACTTGAAGGATCTGAAGAGATTTGACCTTTAGAAGACCAAACCCCTGTTACACACTTACGTTAGATACAACGATTTGTGAGCTGTCATTTGTTTGATGTTTTCCGACAGCCACAAAGTAAAACTTGTTTCTTCAAAAACTATTGTTTGTATTGTGTGTATATCCCTCCCCGCCTCTCTCATATCTCATCCCAAAACTTTTGAACCCCATAGATGATGAATGAAGTTGGACTGATATTCTCTGAACCGAAGACTCAGCCGGAGGCAGAGCTATGGATTCAGAACATGGAAAATCACTTCGGGAGCAATTTGATTCCAAGGAAGTATGAGGTTCAATATGCTCTTCAGTGCTTTACAGAAAGTGCTGCAACCTGGTGGAAAATGCATCAAGCCATACAAGGATTTAATGGAGCAAGAACTTGGGAGGAATTCAAGAAGACCCTGTTGAGATCACGTCTTACCCGGAAGCACCATGATACACCAAGAAATAAACCTTATGCCTGCAAGATTTGCGGAGAAATAGGACACACCCAGGAGGAACACAAGGATGGATGCCCTCATTGTGAGGAGAAACACCCAGCTGAGGAATGCCCAACTAGTCAGGTGACTTGTTTCTTGTGTGAAGGAACCACCCACTACCCGACCCAGTGTCACATTTACCCCATGGTGCAACAAACTATTCAGGAGCAGGAAGAAGGAATGAAAGAAGCCCTCCGAGAAGTTATGAAAGAACCTGTGATGAAGGAATGTGTTGAAGACCCTGATGGAGAAGGCCTCAACAGATTTTACTCCAATGCCTGCTATTCATGTGGAGAAGAAGGACATTTTTCGCAGTACTGCCCCAAGGGAATAAAAGAGTATCTGGGATATTTCCCGAGAGCAGTAGTGAAGTTTGATCCTCGGGAAATAGAAACTCTGATCATTACAGAGAAATCCAGGAAGAGAAAAAGAAGGCAACCCGAGAACAACACAATTTTT
>NW_025291608.1:0-1053 GCF_018294505.1 Triticum aestivum | reverse complement strand
AGCCTGGCGGCGTCAGGGGCGGCAACTACAAGATGAGAATGAAAAATTCCAAAGTGTGGCCTTATATAGCAGAGGATTTAGTCTCGGTTCGTGGCAGTAACCGGGACTAAAGGTGGGCATTAGTCCCGGTTGGTGCCACGAACCGAGACCAATGGCCTCTTTTCGGCAGCCCAAAGGGCGGGAAGCGAAGCCCATTGGTCCCGGTTGGTGGCACCAACCGGGACTAAAGGGGGGCAATGGTCACGGCTGGTGCCACCAACCGGGACCAATACCACCTTTAGTCCCGGTTGGTGCCACCAACCGGGACCAATACCCTTGTGCTGCCCCGCGCCCAAAAGTTTAGTCCCACATTGCTAGTTGACAGCGCCCAACACCAGTTTATAAGCTCTGCTGCCTCCTCCCTCTCGAACTCCTTTGAACTGCAGGCCTATGGGCCTAATTTGACACTGCTTTTCCTGTGGGCCTATTGGGCCTTCTGCGGGCCTGAATCCTGGCCCATGTAGGGTTTCTAGTCGTATTCAGGCCGTGGAGGCCCAGTAGGTGGCATTTTTTTTGGTTTTTTCTTTTTTATTTCTACATTTTTTTGGTTTTTTATTTTTTTATTTCTACTTAAAACTAAATACTTACAGTTTTTTAGTGATTTCTTTTTGCTTTTAGGTCACAAAAAATATAAACTTTCTGTTAGTGCCATTAGTTTTAAATTTTAAATAGTTTAAATTTGAATTTTTAAAAATTTGTGTGAATCACTAGTTTATGAATAACTTTACTATAAAATTAGAATTTTTTTCTATTTATTTTTTATTTCTACTTACAACTAAATACTTACAGTTTTTTAGTGATTTCTTTTTGCTTTTAGGTCACAAAAATTATAAACTTTCTGTTAGTGCCATTAGTTTTAAATTTTAAATAGTTTAAATTTGAATTTTTAAAAATTTGTGTGAATCACTAGTTTATGAATAACTTTACTATAAAATTAGAATTTTTTTTCTTCTTTGCTATTTATTTTTTATTTATACTTACAATTAAATACTTATAGTTTGATTTTAGGTCACA
>NW_025291607.1:0-1053 GCF_018294505.1 Triticum aestivum | reverse complement strand
GAAACTCCGGCCGGATCTCCTCATGGATGGAACCCGAATAGGCGATAAACCTGGACTAGAGACTTGAGTGTTTAGGTAGGTCGTGGTCTACACCCACGTCGGCTTTCGCTTGAAGTCTGCCGAGCACATGTCGTGTGCAGACGCTAAGTGGTGGAAACATGTATGAAGAAGTACACCCCTGCAGGGTTAACATCATCTATTCGAATAGCCGTGTCCGCGGAAAAAGGACTTCTGGATTACTTATATCAGTTCATAGACAAGTGAAAGTGGATACTTTAAAATGCGCAAGATAAGCGTGAGTGCTATGGATGGCGTTCTCGTAGGGAGACGGGAGCGGATCCATAGTGGTGTATTGATATGGTGAATATGTGGACTCGTGTGCGCCACCTCAAAAAGTTACTCGCAGTCGTAGTTCAGGATAGCCACCGAGTCAAAGCTGGCTTGCTGCAGTTAAACCCCACCACCCCTTTGTTGATAATGATGCATATGTAGATAGATCTGATGTAAGTCTTGCTGGGTACATTTGTACTCACGTTTGCCTATTCTATGTTTTGCATAGAGACTTCAGTCTCACTAGTATTTCCGCGTGGTCTTCGACGTTTAGCTTGATACCTCAGCTACGATCTTGTGCCCTCGGCAGGATCTGATAGATAGTCAGGCTTCTCAGCCTTTTTCATTTATAGTTGTCTGTACTCAGACATGATAGCTTCCGCTTGTGCTTTGACTTGTATGCTCTGAGTGTTGGGTCATGAGACCCATGTTTGTAATATCTCGCTCCTCGGAGCCTATTGAGTAAACTACTTGAGTCGTAGAGTCATTTTGTGATGCCATGTTGTATTGCACATATCGAGCATATTGTGTGTATGTTATTGAAATGCTTGATATGTGTGGGATCTGACCATCTAGTTGTTTATCTTTAGTAGCCTCTCTTACCGGGAAATGTCTCCTAGTGTTTCACTGAGCCATGGTAGCTTGCTACTGCTCCGGAACACTTAGGCTGGCCGGCATGTGTCCTTCTTCGTTCCTGTGTCTGTCCCTTCGGGGAAATGTCAC
>NW_025291606.1:0-1053 GCF_018294505.1 Triticum aestivum | reverse complement strand
TGCCAAGTTCCAACATTTTCAGAGTTCATTTTGTAGTGATTTTCAATGTCACGGTCATTTAGCTCTCCAAAGAAATCGGTAAATGACTAAAAAACAGCAAATGATGTCAGAACGTGTTGGAAATTGATGACATCGCTTTGAATGCTGCATACTGAACGCAAAAATAGGCTGGAGTTCAAATAAGTTTAAAAAACATTGAATTACCCGTATAACAGATGAGTTCTCGTCGGAAACCCTCATACTCCGAAAGAGATTGTCCAGTTTGTACACGAAGTGCGTCCAGTTTTCGCCGTGACCCTCTATACTCTTTTGCACATGCTATGCGGGTGAAATGATGATACCATGCCAAGTTCCAACATTTTCAGAGTTGATTTTGTAGTGATTTTCAATTTCACGGTCATTTAGCTCTCTAAACAAATCAGTAAATTACTGAAAAACAGCAAATGATGTCAGAACGTGTTGGAAATTGATGACGTCGCTTTGAATGCTGCATACTGAACGCAAAAATAGGCTGGAGTTCAAATAAGTTTAAAAAACATTGAAGTGCCCGTGTAACAGATGAGTTCTCGTCCGAAACCCTGATACTAGCTCCGAAAGAGATTGTCCAGTTTGTACACGAAGTGCGTCCAGTTTTCGCCGTGACCCTCTATACTCTTTTGCACATGCTATGTGGGTGAAATGATGATACCATGCCTAGTTCCAGCATTTTCAGAGTTCATTTTGTAGTGATTTTCAATGTCACGGTCATTTAGCTCTCTAAAGAAATTGGTAAATGACTAAAAAACAGCAAATGATGTCAGAACGTGTTGGAAATTGATGACATCGCTTTGAATGCTGCATACTGAACGCAAAAATAGGCTGGAGTTCAAATAAGTTTAAAAAACATTGAATTACCCGTGTAACAGATGAGTTCTCGTCCGAAACCCTCATACTCCGAAAGAGATTGTCCAGTTTGTACACGAAGTGCGTCCAGTTTTCGCCGTGACCCTCTATACACTTTTGCACATGCTATGCGGGTGAAATGATGATACCATGCCAAGTTCCAACATTTTC
>NW_025291605.1:0-1053 GCF_018294505.1 Triticum aestivum | reverse complement strand
GTTGAGAGTTCCGAGATAGATCCAAGTCCAGATGCTCAAATTGTCCGTAACCGGGGACACGGCTAATCGATTAGGTTTAAACCCTCTGCAGAGGTTTGTACACTTTACCCGCAAGATTCGATCCCTCTCTTTACGTTCTCGCACTTCAGGGTGTTTGAGAACAAGATGACCGAAACATGGTCTTCCGAAGAGTTCCTCTGACCACTGTCCGGTGCTCATCCAATCCTACCGTAGTTCTACATCTGCTAGCACCGTCCCAGCCAGAGTCACAACTAAGGTCAACCAAGCCAGAGCCCATAGTGACTTGCGGTTGCACAGGTAAGCTTCCGGGCATGAAGTATTCTTCCGTCTCTTTGAGTCTGGGTGAAGCTTTCCGCAAGATGTCATGGCGCTTCTCCATGCATCCCGGCCAACCACTGGTTTCTCCAGGGTGCCCGTCAACCGTCCTTCACCCAGTAGTATGTATTGAATTCTTGTCTCGAGTCTTGAAGTCTTGAGGCCTTGAAAATGCAGTCCTTGCAGATGCCATCATGGAGTTGTCGTCATTGACGTAGAGTCCTCCTTCTTCACACCACTCTCGAGCACTCATACCAAACCCCGTCTACTATAGCGTAGCATTAAAATAAATAACGTTCCGGGCTTGGTAACAGGGTGATGGGTTCCTACCTCATGCATACTAATTAACTACAAGAATTCAATATCACTACTGGAGGGATTGTTGCGAAGATGACACTAAATGCAATAAAACATAGGTATGAAAGCATGGTCAAAGTGAACTTGCCTGGTAATACTTGATGAAGATAACAACGCTGTCAGAAAATGACTTGGTAGAACTAATCGTCACTCCGTTTAAAATCTATATAGTCAAACATAGCATTCACATAAGCAAACATCCTAGCAAACAATTTTAGCACTCGAAATAAAAATCAAAACAGCAAGGAAAATCGATAATAAAACTCAAACAAAAATCAAAAGAAACTTCAAATAAAACTACAAAGAAAAACTACTAACGAAGATCTATGACTTTGCTACAAACATCTAATATAGTTTTGC
>NW_025291604.1:0-1053 GCF_018294505.1 Triticum aestivum | reverse complement strand
CACGTTTCTCAACTCAGGCGTTGCTTCTCGGATCCTATCCGTGAAGTGGACCACGAAACGCTTGATCTCCAAGATAATCTTACATATCGAGAGTACCCCGTTCGTATCCTCGATCAGGCCGAACGTATCACCCGACGTCAGAACATCAAGTTCCTCAAAGTACAATGGTCGCACCATTCTGAGGATGAAGCAACCTGGGAAAGGGAGGATCGTCTTCGACTTGAGTACCCCGCCTTCTTCCCGGAGGAACCCAAATCTCGGGACGAGATTCTTTTGAGTGGGGGTGAGTTGTCACACCCTAGCTAGTCATGCATTAGAGTGTTGCATCATGTTTACTCTTTCATCAGAAACTTGAAATGGGGATCTGTGAAACCCTCAGAATCTTTTTGAAAATGACCCAAATAAAAATTTCTCCAAAAGAATCCAAGAAAATGCTCATGTTGCTCTCTGAAAATATTGGACAGAGATAAAAATCAAACCAATATTTTTAGTGGCTAATGGACATTTATTTTGGGCATTTGGAATTAATTCATAAGTATTTGCATTGGAAATATATTAATTATATATATTAATATATGCCCAAATATTATGCCAATTATAAAAGAGCTCTGGAATAATATATATAGCTCCTGCAAAAATTGGCATAAGTTAAATAAATGATTTAATATATTATTTAAATCAAAACAAATGTCAGAAATTAGAAAACAGAAAAAAATAAAAAGGAGAAGCTTACCTGGGCTCCTCCACTGTGCAGCCCATCCAGCTGGCCGGCCCAGCCAGCAGGCGGCCCAGCCCGTCTCCCTCCTCTGTCGTCTTCGTCCCGACAGAGGGAGGGGAGTGTGGCCGGCGCGCGCGCGCGCCACCGCGCCACTCCACCTCTCTCCCTGCCTTCCTGCCCTCCCCTCCTCGCCTCGATGCCCTGGACGACGCCACGCCTCCCCCCCCTGCTCTCTCTCACTCTCCCCCGGCTCTCCCCTCCTCTCCCTCGCTCTCTCTCTCACACGGCCGAACACCACCGTCGCCGCCGTTCGCCACCGCAACCGTCTCCGGCCA
>NW_025291603.1:0-1053 GCF_018294505.1 Triticum aestivum | reverse complement strand
CTTACGTGAGACAGGTTCCACCGACTGACATGCACTAGTTGCATAAGGTGGCTAGCGGGTGTCTGTCTCTCCCACTTTAGTCGGAACGGATTCGATGAAAAGGGTCCTTATGAAGGGTAAATAGAAATTGGCATATCACGTTGTGGTTTTACGTAGGTAAGAAACGTTCTTGCTAGAAACCTATACAAGCCACGTAAAAACTTGCAACAACAATTAGAGGACGTCTAACTTGTTTTTGCAGCATGTGCTATGTGATGTGATATGGCCAGAAGATGTGATGAATGATATATGTGATGTATGAGATTGATCATATTCTTGTAATAGGAATCACGACTTGCATGCCGATGAGTATGACAACCGGCAGGAGCCATAGGAGTTGTCTTTATTATTTTGTATGACCTGCGTGTCATTGAATAACGCCATGTAAATTACTTTACTTTATTGCTAAACGCGTTAGCCATAGAAGTAGAAGTAATCGTTGGCGTGACAACTTCATGAAGACACGATGATGGAGATCATGATGATGGAGATCATGGTGTCATGCCGGTGACAAAGATGATCATGGCGCCCCGAAGATGGAGATCAAAGGAGCAAAATGATATTGGCCATATCATGTCACTATTTGATTGCATGTGATGTTTATCATGTTTTGCATCTTATTTGCTTAGAACGACGGTAGTAAGTAAGATGATCCCTTATGATAATTTCAAGAAAGTGTTCCCCCTAACTGTGCACCATTGCGAAGGTTCGTTGTTTCGAAGCACCACGTGATGATCGGGTGTGATAGATTCTAACGTTCGCATACAACGGGTGTTGACGAGCCTAGCATGTACAGACATGGCCTCGGAACACACGCAATACACTTAGGTTGACTTGACGAGCCTAGCATGTACAGACATGGCCTCGGAACACGGAGGACCGAAAGGTCAAGCATGAGTCGTATAGAAGATACGATCAACATGGAGATGTTCACCGATCTTGACTAGTCCGTCTCACGTGATGATCGGACACGGCCTAGTTAACTCGGATCATGTTTCACTTAGATGACTAGAG
>NW_025291602.1:0-1053 GCF_018294505.1 Triticum aestivum | reverse complement strand
TAAATGGCATTTGAATAATCACATATGGAGTTTGAATTTGAATCTTGTATTCAAACCAACTTCATTTAATCTGTTGCTAGTTGCATTAGCCCAAAACACATTCATTTTGCCATGTCATGATCATGCATCATATTGTGCATTGCATTGATTGTGTTCCCTTCTGTGTTGCCGGTATTTGTCCCCTCTCGATAGACGTGATACCGATGATGTGATCGTTGACACTGATGAAGACTCAATGTTATCTTCAGAAGTGCCAGGCAAGCAAAACCCCCTTGTTCATTCCGATAAAATCCCACTCTCTCGCTCCTGCTCTCTTTTACTGCATTAGGACAACAACAACATATTTGTTACTTGCTGCGGTAGCTGAACCCCTTTACCCTTTGCATGACCTGTCATTGCCACAGTAAATAGATGAAACCCACTAGCATGAGTAGGAGTTGTTTGAGCCCTGTTGTGCCTACTCATTCATGTTTGTTTGTCATGCCTGCTACTCCTTAGAGTCGAGTCAGGTCTGATTCATCCGGGATGAATCAGAGGTGTGTGAACATGTCCTACTGTGTGTGAACACGATTTGATAAAGGTAGCGGTGAGAGGCCATGTAGGAGTACATGGTGGGTTGTCTCATTGCAGCCGTCCTCAGGAACTGAGTTCTGTGTTTGTGATCCATGATTCAGCTACTACCACGCATTGGGCCCGAAACCAATGGACCCTCTCGGCTTCTTGATCACCCTTGTCCTCTGTCCAGGAGTTGCAAGTAGTTTCTGGTGTTTGTAGTATGCTGGAGGCCGTGCGCAGCGCTGACCGTAGGGGTGGGCTGTGATGCGGTAGGCACGTGGCACGGTGTACCGGGCGCCCGTTTGGTGTCTCGGGAACCCTGTTCACATCGTTTGGGGCTGTGAGCGAAACTCCGGCCGGATCTCCTCATGGATGGAACCCGAATAGGCGATAAACCTGGACTAGAGACTTGAGTGTTTAGGCAGGCCGTGGCCGACACCCACGTTGGGCTTCCGCTTGAAGGTTGCCGAGTACATGTCGTGTAAACGGCGGTAAGTG
>NW_025291601.1:0-1053 GCF_018294505.1 Triticum aestivum | reverse complement strand
CAAAACGGTGAGTAATAGTCCACGAAACGGGTCGGAATCAACAAAACCTGCGAGTGTTGATGACCGACACGTAAACGCACCCAGAGGTTCGTCAATCGTGGAAATCTCTCTGGGACCCCAAAACAGCGAGTAATAGTCCACGAGACGGCCAGAATTAACCAAAATTGTGAGTGTTGATGACCGACACATAAACGCACCCCCGGGGTTCGTCAATCGTGGAAATCACTTCGGGACCCCAAAACTGAGTAATAGTCCAAGAAACGGGCCAGAATCGGCCAAAACTGCGAGACTTGACGACCAACACGTAAGCACACCTTGGGGTTCGACAACAATGGAAATCGCTTTAGGACCCGAAAACGGTGAGTAGTAGTCCACGAAAGGGACAGAATCAAAGAAAACCGCGATTGTTGATGACCGGAACATAAACGCACCAGGGGTCCGTCAATCGTGGAAATCCCTCCGGGACCCGAAACAGCGAGTTATAGTCCACAAAACGGGCCAGAATCGGGCAAAACTGCGAGTGTTGACGAACGACACGTAAGTGCATCTTTGGGTTCAACAACTATGGAAATCGCTTCGGGACCCCAAAAAGGTGAGTAATAGTCCACGAAACGGGTCAGAATTGGCCAGAACTATGAGTGTTGACGACGGGCACGTAAACGCACCCCCGGGATCGTGAATCGTGGAAATCGCTCCGGGACCCCAAAACGGTGAGTAATAGTCCATGAGACGGACCAGAATTGGGCAAAATGGTGAGTGTTGATAACCGACACATAAACGCACCCCGCGGATCGCAAATCGTGTAAATCGCTCTAGGACCCCAAAACGGTGAATAATAGCGCACCAAACGGACCAGAATCGGCCAAAACTGCGATTGTTGATGACTGACAAGTAAGCGCACCGTAGGGTTTGTCAATCGTGGAAATCACTTCGGGATGCCAAAACTGTGTAATAGTTCAAAAACGGGCCACAATCGGCCAAAACTGCGAGTCTTGACGACCAACACGCAAGCACACCTTGGAGTTCGACAAAAATGGAAATCTCTTTGGGACC
>NW_025291600.1:0-1053 GCF_018294505.1 Triticum aestivum | reverse complement strand
ATCTTCAGGGTCTTCACGTGCCGCAGACGATCATCATTAATAAGGGGCTCTCCGGGTGAAAGTGATAACGAGATCCTAATGTTAGATTTAGCAAAAATCATTTAACCCGAATAGAAGAGAAATAAGAGTCCCAGAGTATAGGTCGAGGAATAAAAGATCCTAATACCACCCAATGGCGACGTGGGCCCGTAAGGCACACAGCCAAGTTAGTAAAAGTTTTGCAATGGCTAGACTCAACTTCGGCCGAGGAGTTGGAAAGGGGATTCCTACAGGCAGTCGGCTCTGATACCAACTTGTGACGCCCCCGATTTAATCGTACACTAATCATGCACGCAAATGTGTACGATCAAGATCAGGGACTCACGGGAAGATATCACAACACAACTCTACAAATAAAATAAGTCATACAAGCATCATAATACAAGCCAGGGGCCTCGAGGGCTCGAATACAAGTGCTCGATCATAGACGAGTCAGTGGAAGCAACAATATCTGAGTACAGACATAAGTTAAACAGGGTGCCATAAGATGGCTAGCACAAACTGGGATACAGATCGAAAGAGGAGCAGGCCTCCTGCCTGGGATCCTCCTAGGTCACTCCTGGTCGTCATCAGCGGGCTGCACGTAGTAGTAGGCACCTTCGATGTAGTAGGGGTCATCGTCGACGGTGGCGTCTGGCTCCTGAACTCCAACATCTGGTTGCGACAACCAGAAAGAAAGGAAAAGGGGAAAAAGGGGGGAGAAAGCAACCGTGAGTACTCATCCAAAGTACTCGCAAGCAAGGAACTACACTACATATGCATGGGTATATGTGTAAGGAGGCCATATCAGTGGACTGAACTGCAGAATGCCAGAATAAGAGGGGGATAGCTAATCCTGTCGAAGACTACGCTTCTGGCAGCCTCCGTCTTGCAGCATGTAGGAGAGAGTAGATTGAAGTCCTCCAAGTAGCATCTTCAAGTAGCATCTCATAGCATAATCCTACCCGGCGATCCCCTCCTCATATCCCTGAGGTAGAGCGACCACCGGTTGTATCTGGCACTTGGAAGGGTGTG
>NW_025291599.1:0-1053 GCF_018294505.1 Triticum aestivum | reverse complement strand
ATAAGTATAGGCTATTTTTAGAGTCCGTATGTGTGGGGAAACAAGAGATAGGGTTGATTTCGGACCCCTCCACCAAGGGCCACGAAATTCCCCCCTCTTCCTCCATATATACAGCCCTTAGGGCATCGTTTAGACTTTGGGTTTTGTTTAGATTAAAAGTTCGCCATAGCTGCAACTTCGCGTACTTCGTTTGTGTTCAACAACCAGACAAAGGCGTCACAGAACCCCACCTTGATCAATAAAGCTTTCATCTTATATTCGCAATATCCAGATTGCAATCTCAGTTTCTTGCTTGTTCTTCGTTTGCTCGCAGGAAACAGACCCTCGTGGTCAGGTTGATCGTGCTCCGGCGTGGTCAATAACCTCTCGGAGTTGGTTTAGCGATTGCTAAGGCGCGACGTCCTCACACGTTCGTAGTCGGATCGTCAAAGTCGACTTCCACCAAAGCGAAATCCACCATCTCATCGAAAGACGGGACACCTTTGCCTCTATCATCATCCATGGCATCAATAGGGCAAACACATGATATTATTTGTCGACGTTGCAAGGGTGGAGGTCATTATGCGAGAGAATGCCCATCTAAGCGTGTGATGATTGTTACTGAGGATGGTGGGTATGAGTCCGCTAGTGACTATGATGAGGAGACTTTGTCTCTTATTACACGTGACGAACACGGTGGAGACGATTCTGATCATGAGACGCAATACATGGCTCCTGAAGATGCTGACAGGTATGAATGTTTAGTTGCTCAACGTGTTTTGAGTGTGCAGGTTACACAAGCTGAGCAAAATCAGAGGCATAATTTGTTCCATACAAAGGGAGTTGTGAAGGAACGTTCTGTTCGCGTGATCATAGATGGAGGGAGCTGCAATAACTTGGCTAGCATGGAGATGGTGGAGAAGCTATCTCTCACCACAAGACCACATCCACATCCTTACTACATCCAATGGTTCAACAACAGCGGCAAGGTTAAGGTAACACGTACTGTTCGTGTGCATTTTAGTATCTCTACATATGCTGATTATGTTGATTGTGATGTGGTACCTATGCAAG
>NW_025291598.1:0-1053 GCF_018294505.1 Triticum aestivum | reverse complement strand
AGGAAGTCTTTTCACCTCTCGATTTTGGGAAAGTTTCCAAAATGCTATGGGGACTCGTCTCTCCTTTAGCACCGCCTTCCACCCTCAGTCGAGTGGTCAAGTGGAACGCGTCAACCAGATTCTAGAAGACATGCTTCGAGCCTCTGTTATCTCATTCGGAATGGACTGGGAGAAGTGCCTTCCATTTGCCGAATTCGCTTACAACAACAGCTATCAGTCTAGCTTGGGTAAAGCCCCTTTTGAAGTTCTCTATGGACGACGGTGTCGAACACCCCTTAACTGGTCAGAGACCGGGGAAAGACAATTCTTTGGCCCGGATATGATTCAGGAAGCAGAAGATCAAGTTCGCATCGTTCGTGAAAAGTTGAAAACAGCCCAATCTCGTCAAAAGAGTCAATATGACCGAAAACATAAGGCTATGACTTTCGAGGTTGACGAGAAGGCTTATCTTCAGGTCACCCCTCTGAAGGGAACCCATCGTTTCGGTATCAAAGGCAAATTGGCTCCTCGTTACATTGGACCTTTTCGCATTCTTGCCAAACGAGGAGAAGTTGCCTACCAGTTGGAACTACCTCCGCACCTCTCCAGGGTCCACAATGTCTTCCACGTTTCTCAACTCAGGCGTTGCTTCTCGGATCCTATCCGTGAAGTGGACCACGAAACGCTTGATCTCCAAGATAATCTTACATATCGAGAGTACCCCATTCGTATCCTCGATCAGGCCGAACGTACCACCCGACGCCAGAATATCAAGTTTCTCAAAGTTCAATGGTCGCACCATTCTGAAGATGAAGCAACTTGGGAA
Organism: Triticum aestivum; assembly: GCF_018294505.1. Lineage (NCBI taxonomy): Eukaryota > Viridiplantae > Streptophyta > Magnoliopsida > Poales > Poaceae > Triticum > Triticum aestivum. The sequence continues at coordinate 248 of NW_025291598.1, read as the reverse complement.
AGGGAGGATCGTCTTCGACTCGAATATCCCGCCTTCTTCCCGGAGGAACCCAAATCTCGGGACGAGATTCTTTTGAGTGGGGGTGAGTTGTCACACCCTAGCTAGTCATGCATCAGAGTGTGTGCATCATGTTTAAATTTCCATTTAATTTGAAATGGGGATCTGTGAAACCCTCAGAATCATTTTGAAAATGATCCAAATAAAAATTTCTCCAAAAAGGTCCAAGAAAATGCTCATGTTGCTCTCTG
>NW_025291597.1:0-1053 GCF_018294505.1 Triticum aestivum | reverse complement strand
GACCCCGCCGCCCCGACTCCGCCTCGACGCTGCCCCGCCGCCCCGACGCCGCCTCGACCCCGCCCCGACGCCGCTGCCCCACCTCGACCCCGCCCCGTCCACACCACCGTCGCCGGGGCACCCGTCCTCCCTCTGCGGCCTCTCCGGCTGCTACGAGTGCCGCGCCATCAACGTCGAGCCCGTCTCAAGGTCTGCCGCCTGCCTGCCTAGCTAACCCCTCTCATTACTCATTACTCATTAGCCATCAACCAGCTCCATGGATGTTAACCATGGTTAGTCTTCGCCATTAGTACTAATCATCGTGTTAATTGGCCGTCAACCAGCTCCATGGATGTTAACCATGGTTAATCTTCGACACATGACAGTGCTTTCGCTCGTGTACGTAATTCAGTACAGTTCTTTATGAATAATAAACGAATTATTAGTTTGCTCTGCAATTCTCTGTTTCTTCCATGGGATGACACATGACAGTGCTTTAGTTCATGTACTCCCTGCATAAAGAAATATTAGAATGTTTAGATCGCGTAAAGAAATATAAGAGTATTTAGATCACTAAAGGGGAGTATATAATTAAGGGTCGGTTCTCTTTGGGCTAGATCACATCAAGAAATATGAGAATGTTTAGATCACTAAAGGAGGGAGTATATATTAAGGGTCAGTTCTCTTTGGGCCTCTGGATGGATATAAGTTGGGTAGAGCCAGTTCTTTCAGGGTTATTGGGTGATTGTCAAAATAAACTTAACTACTTTTTCTGTTTTATTTACTCTGCATATTAGTTTGACCTAAGTCAAATTTTATGAAGCTTCGCCATTAGTCTTCGATATTTTTGTGGGATTATATAGAATTTTTGCAAAACATATATAGGAGATCAACATTATATATGCATGTGGTGAAGATTTTTCTGGTGCAAATCATGTAATAAAGAACTGAAAGGGAGTCAGTTAGTATGGCCACCTAAAGTTCGGTCCAGGATGGACGAAGCTCCAAAAGTTTGAATTTGAGATCGAGGGAGAACTTCTGGGGTTCTGTTGTGGGTTATGATTCCTCGTACAA
>NW_025291596.1:0-1053 GCF_018294505.1 Triticum aestivum | reverse complement strand
GGGCGAGACGCAGGGGGTAAGGCCATGGGCAGCAGCACCACGTACGCGTACGCAGACGAGCTCGGGGACGGCGGCTACGGCAACAAATCAAGGGGGTAATGAAGGAGGATAGACGCGGCTCACTTCGAGGGAGGTCGTGGACGTGCCTGGAACCGCCGGGAGGCGCCGGTGATGGAGATCGACGGCGATGGCGCCGTGGCCGTGGCGGGGAAGACGACCAGATGGCGAGGTTGTGGAGGGCTTCAGCTCGAACCGAAGGTTGTAGGCGATGCAGACGAGGCCAACGGAGCTGCAGAGCATAACCTCACGGGTCGGGGACGGCTCCGGCCATGGGAACGACGATGACGCGGCCATGGACGTGCTTGGGGCATGGGAGATCTGTGGGAAGGGAGAGAGGGAAGGAGTGGGGGGATGGGATCGAGGGGTCGGGGCGTGGCGCCCTTATCCCCTCCCGGCGCTGTCGGCGAGAGGGTGCGGCGGCGACCAAGCCCCTGTAGTGACCTGGTCGCGTGAATAGGAGAGAGAGGAGGGTTCGGTGAGGGTGGGCCGGCCTGATGGTTTAGTGGGCCAAAGCCCGGGGGTAGGCTGGTTCTTTTTATTTATTTTTTTGTTTCGTTTTGGTTTTCTTTCTTTTTATTACACTCTGTTTATATTATTTTAGTAGGCAAAAACAGCTTTACTAAAACATATGACTGTCTCTATAAATCGATTTACAAAATAAACCACAACCACAAAAGGTTTCACACATAATAAAAATAGTTTAACATTTTAAATTAGGAAAGGCATTTAACAATTATTTTTAGTCACTGTTATATTCACAAAAGAGCATTCAAATACTTTACAAAAGTGTTGGATCACCACCATAATTAGTTATGTAATATTTCCCACACTTTGAACATTTTATTTTGCATGGTCGGGAAATTTAAATTTTAAGCTTTAATTTGAATTTGAGTTTGAACTAAGAGTTGGATCAAACAAGGATTAGCAACAGTAATGTGATGACATGGCACCATTAACGGGGGATTACTGTAGCTTAATGATCCGGGCATCACA
>NW_025291595.1:0-1053 GCF_018294505.1 Triticum aestivum | reverse complement strand
TTTAAAAGAAGCTTCGATGAGAAGATGTACATCGGGTCCATGGGCATGAACACAAAGTTCAAGGTCGACTCCCACTTCCTCAATGCATAATCTTCCATTCACCTCTCGTATTTCGAAGATGACATTAGTTGTTGAAAGTTTTACCTGGTGCAATACCAGATAAGTATGACTCGTGAAAACTTTCGGGTTCACACGGTTTAGAGAAAGCATATGTTCAACCCATAGGGGCTTCTTAGAAACATATACCACAAGTTTCAAGAGTAAATAACACAAGCTCGAAAGTAGAGCAAGGTTGAGAAAGTAGATGATACAATTACCAAGGGCATTATGTATCCAAGGGAAGGCTCACAAGGTTATTGAATATGAAGGATGTTGACGGATAAAATCCAACAATGGGCCTGATGGTCCACAAGGGATCTGACGTGAGCATCGGTACTCAACTAGAGGAAGCAAATTATAGAAACAACTGACTAACTCAATTGTCAAATGCAAAGGAATTATGATTTCCAAATCAAGGGATCAGAAGCAATGCTCTGATTAGGGGTGGATAAGTTGAATAGCCTTAGGGTACAATCAAAGACAATTGGATTGGTCGAGAACCAATTCCAGTTAGAAGGATGGCAGCTCAGCCGGAAAATTAATTTATAAGGATCAATGATGATTGCGTGTATTCGCAAACATATTGAGTCAACGGACTCAAAATGATAATGACAAGGAATGCCATTAAGACTACGAGACTTATGGGATTAACCATAATGCAAGCAAGCAAGAATTTCAAGAGCCAAAGGCTCCAGAGGATTTTCGGAAGATCGAATATTATTTTGAAGACTTTTGTGAAACACATGAACAACTGGGGATAAGCGGATACTCGACAAGTGCGAGAATTATCCATAGGGGTATTCAGATGACAAGGAATTGCAAGACAGTAGGCACAAGATATTCTCGGATCAATAGAGAGAATTTCGGGGTATCTTGTAATAACAAGATCAACTGGGAATAAAAGTAAGAACGTCAGGTGTACGTATTTATCCATAGGGATATTTCGAGGATAGG
>NW_025291594.1:0-1053 GCF_018294505.1 Triticum aestivum | reverse complement strand
GAGTGATTTCCACGATTAACGAACCCTGAGTGTGTTTACGTCTCGGTCATCAATAATCCTAGGTTTGTCCGATTCTGGGCTCTTTCATGGACTATTACTCACCAGTTAGGGGTCCCAAAACGCTTTCCCTGGTTGTCGAACCCCAAGGTGTGCTATGTGTGGGTGTTCAAAACTCGTAGTTTGGGTCGATTTTGGCCCGTTTCTTGGACTATACTTAGTTTTGGGGTCCCGAAGTGATTTCCACGATTGACCAATCTCAGGGTGCGTTTATGTGTGGTCATCAACACTATCAATTTTGGCCAATTCTGGTCCGTTTCGTGCACTATTACTCACAGTTTTGGGTCCCAGAGCGATTTCCATGATTGACGATCCCATGAGTGCATTTACGTGTCCATCGTCAACACTCAGAGTTTTGGCCAATTCTGACCCGTTTCGTGGACTATTACTCACCATTTTGGGGTCCCGAAGAGATTTCCACAATCGTTCAACCCGAAGGTACGCTTACATGTCACTCGTCAACACTCACAGTTTTGGCCGATTCTGACCCGTTTCATGGACTATTACTCACTTTTTTGGGGTCCTGGAGTGATTTCCACGATTAACGAACCCCTGAGTGCGTTTACGTGTCGATCATCACTAATCCTAGGTTTGTCCGATTCTGGGCTCTTTCATGGACTATTACTCACCGTTTTGGGGTCCCAAAACGCTTTCCATGGTTGTCGAACCCCAAGGTGTGCTATGTGTGGGTGTTCAAAACTCGTTGTTTGGGTCGATTCTGGCCCGTTTCTTGGACTATACTTAGTTTTGGGGTCCCGAAGTGATTTCCACGATTGACCAATCTCGGGGTGCGTTTACGTGTGGTCATCAACACTCTCTATTTCGGCCAATTCTGGTCCATTTCATGCACTATTACTCACTGTTATGGGTCCCAGAGCCATTTCCATGATTGACGATCCCAGGAGTGCATTAACGTGTTCGTCATCAACACTCATAGTTTTGGCCAATTCGGACCCGTTTCGTGGACTATTACTCACCGTTTTGGGGGCCCGAAGA
>NW_025291593.1:0-1053 GCF_018294505.1 Triticum aestivum | reverse complement strand
GGCATGGGGGTCCCTCCCTCCTCCCACCCTCGCCGCCACTCGAAGGGCGCCGGCGAAGGCCGTGCGCGCCCTGAGGAAGGTGGCGGCGGGGCGCATCTGCTGTTTCTCGCCCGTTTTCGTCATCAGAGGAGGGCATCGTGGCCCGTTGGATCTGGCCGCGCGGTGGCGGGCGGCGGCGGTTGCTTCCCCTCGGCGCAGCCGTGCGGGTCCACGGCCGACGAGGGTGGTGGTGGTGTGGCCGCGGTCGTCCTGGCTGGTGGTGGCGGTGGTGTGGTGTTTGGCGCTGTGGCGGTGCAGACCTGCAGCTATGCTGGATTTCTCGGCAATCAGCCGGAGTGCAAAGGGAGGGCGTCGTTGCAGATCGGGGGGTAAGGGCATGTACAATGGTTGATAAGATAGTCTTATCTTAAGTCTTGCATGTAATTTAGATATGACAAAAAAAGACGTCTACAATGGGTCATGTCCTAGCCTTATCTTCAATAACTAGCTATTCCTAAAAATGTGGTGAGACATATTGTGCTAAGAGATCATCTCTTGTCTTTTCTTAAATAAGAGAAGGCAAGCCTTTTCTTACGGGTTCTCTCTCCTCCACATCATCATTTATCCTACGTGGCACTGCTAAGATAGCACCATTGTACATGCCCTAACCCCTGCTCCGTCAGGAGCCGGCGATGGCGACGCCTGTGGGCGCCGCAATCCTTCTTAGAGGCGTCGCTGTGAGGCTGCTATCCCTCCTCATTGACTCCGGGGGAAATCCCTAGTCTAGGTCCTCCTGGTTCGGATGATGGCGGTGCAACATGCGTCGTTTCCCTTTGTGAAGGCATCATCTTGGAGTCGTGCTGGGATTGATGAGATTGATGGTCGCTTGCTGTAGGAATGCGAGGAGTGATGGAATGGGGTGGTGGTGCTCTGTCTGCGTGATCTTGGCTCGGCCATGCACGGGAGTGGGTCTGAATTTTCATCCGAAGCCGGGTCAGCGGGGGCGTTATCCTCCTCTCTGGATCACCTCGTTCCCATATGGCACCCCTTCTCCACTGGGTGTTGTTGGGTGGC
>NW_025291592.1:0-1053 GCF_018294505.1 Triticum aestivum | reverse complement strand
TGGCATAGGTTACATCGTGCGTCTATCCTCGCTATATATGAGAGGTCTAGGATACAAGTGTCCTACTAGGACACGACTCCATGTCCTATCTAAACACAATACAACTACAAGTCCAACTGTAACCTATCTTGTACACTATATTAGACACAACTCTAACATGGAGAAATACAAAACAAGTTAACTGCAGATTGTCAAACAAGATACGCATTAGGAGATAGATAGGCGCACGGTTTACACTCTGTATTCGGTTGTAACTAGCCTCCTTATCTCCTGTACTTCTTCTCCCTCAAGTTATGTATCTCCAACAAACTTGTACGCGTATCAGGACTCCCAATCCTCTATATAACACGTAACACGTCCCCCACGATAGAGTAAGACGTTTCTACGCTCGCACATAGTATACAGAGCCTCCTCTTCCAATCTCATCTAGCCTAGCTCATCACCATTAGTGCCCTAGCCATGTCTTCCTCCGGCTCCTCCCACCCAAACCTCAACCAACAGGTCACAAAGAAGCTTACCGGCACGAACTATGTTCTGTGGCGTGCACAGATCGTGCCGCAGCTGCGGGGCGCCGGTGTCTTCGGCTATGCCGACGGCACCACACCGGAGCCGGCCCGACTCCTCATCAGCAAGGACAAAGACGGGAAGGAGTCATCGACGCCCAACCCTCTCCACCCAATCTGGGTGCAGGAGGACCAACGGGACAAGTCAATGGAGGCTAGTTTGCCACTGGGTCCGCTCGTCTTTTCGTTGGGGTAGTGACGGGTATTGAGCGAGGTGTTGTCGAGGTCTTGGATGCCGGGGCAGCGGCCCCGGTGGTGGTAGCGTGGTGGTCTTGGGAAGAGCACGTCGCTCGGTGCTGCCCAGTGGCCATGGCCGTGTGGGCGGTGTGGTCACTGGGGTGTGCCTTTCGGTGGCTGTGAGTGTTGGCCGCGGTGAAAACCTGCTCTATCTTCGGACCAACTGGCGGCGGCGTTGCTCGTGCCCTTCTTGAAGGCGTCGTCGCGGCTCTCATTGCCCGTCGTTGCCTGTCATGTGGCTCCTGGGGAAACT
>NW_025291591.1:0-1053 GCF_018294505.1 Triticum aestivum | reverse complement strand
TATTGGTCATATGCAATTGCATACCCATGATCGTCCTTTGACCTTTATATCTTAAGAATGTCTTACATGTTTCATCCACATCAAAAAATCTTATCTCCGCTCATAAACTTTCTCATGACAATCTCACTTACATTGAGTTTTGGCCTGAATTTATCTCTGTTAAGGATCAGGTAACCGGGAAGGTGCTGCTCCACGCCCAGAGTAGAGGTGGTCTCTATCTCTACCGCGCAAACCGTCGTTCCATGGGCGGCAAGCACTTTCTGCAAACAAACCATCTTCATCTCGGTGGCATAGGCGTTTAGGGCATCCCTCGTATGTGGTGGTCGACAAAGTTCTCAAAGACAACGGTCTTCCTTTCTCCAATAAAAAGCATGAGTCAGTTTGTGATGCCTGTCAAAAGGCAAAGAGTCATCAGCTCCCTTATCCTAGGTCAACTAGTGTTTCTAGTGCTCCTTTAGAACTCATTTTTTCCGATGTATGGGGTCCTGCCACACCTTCAGTGGGTAGAAATAAATACTATGTAAGCTTTGTTGACGATTTTAGTAAGTTTTCATGGATATACTTGCTCAAAAATAAATCTGATGTCTTTCAGAAATTTCATGATTTCATGCATCATGTAGACTGACTGGGGAGGTGAATACCTCAAGTTAGATTCTTTCTTCAATCGAATTGGCATCTCCCATCATGTATCATGTCCCTATGCTCACCAGCAGAATGGTTCAGCCGAACGCAAACATCGTCATATAGTTGAAGTTGGCTTATCACTTCTAGCTCATGCATCCATGCCACTTAAATTTTGGGACGAAGCTTTTCTTACAGCCGTCTATCTTATTAATAGACTTCCTAGCAAAGTCATTAATTTTCAAACACCAATGGAGCGTCTTCTACCTGCCAAACCCGATTACTCCTTTTTACGCATTTTTGGGTGTGCGGTATGGCCTAATCTCCGTCCTTATAATAAACACAAGCTCCAGTTCCGTTCTAAGCAATGCGTTTTTCTAGGATAGTGGCTTACATAAAGGGTACAAATGTCTTGATGTAGCCATAGGTCGA
>NW_025291590.1:0-1053 GCF_018294505.1 Triticum aestivum | reverse complement strand
AGGCCTTTAGTCGCGGTTGGCCAGGCCAACCGGGACTAAAGGCCCATCCCTATATATAGGACTCAGCTCACTTCACTTCACTCAGCTCACTTCACAATTTTCAGAAGGGGGTGGTGGGTTTGCTTTTGGTTCCTCCTATGCACACAAGGTGTTCGATGAAATGCCCGAGAGCCTGAAACAAACATGATATGAAGTGTCCGAGCCACACTTGAGCTTTCTCATTTATTTTTCCTCCGCGATCGCGGTTAGCAACTTGAACCTTTCATGTGTCATTGATAAAATATGCATGTGTGTAGTTCATTGTTTAATTTGTATTATTTCTAGCTAGTTAGTTTAACAAATGCATGATGGTTAATTATATACTTTATATAATAATAATGCAGATGAATCGGCAACGGATGTACGGTCCCCGACTCTCCGGCGAGTTCACTACGGGTTTGAAAGATTTCCTCATAGTGGCAAATGCGAACAAGCAGCAAGGTTTTATTATCTGTCCATGTGTTGTCTGTAAGAATCAGAAGGGTTACTCCTCCTCAAGAGACGTTCACATGCACCTGCTTCGGCACGGTTTCATCCGAAGCTATAATTGTTGGACCAAGCATGGAGAAAGAGGGGTTAGAATGGAAGAAGATGAAGAAGGGGATGATATCGATGACAACTATCATGATCATTTCGGTGATACTTTCATGGAGGATGATGCTGAAGGTGGGGAAGGGTTAGGTGAAGGTGAAGAAGAGGCACATGATGAGCCCGCTGATGATCTTGGTCGGACCATTGCTGATGCACGGAGACGCTGCGAAACTGACAAGGATAGGGAGAATTTGGATCGCATGTTAGAGGATCACAAAAAGTCGTTGTATCCAGGATGCGATAATAGTCTGAAAAAGCTGGGCTGCACACTGGATTTGCTAAAATGGAAGGCACAGGAAGGTGTAGGTGACTCATCATTTGAAAATTTGCTGAAAATGTTGAAGAATATGTTTCCGAAGAATAACGAGTTGCCCGCCAGTACGTACGAAGCAAAGAAGGTTGTCTGCCCTCTAGGTTTAGAGG
>NW_025291589.1:0-1053 GCF_018294505.1 Triticum aestivum | reverse complement strand
GGGATTTTTGTTTTTTTTTTAAAGGGGGGGGGGTTTGCGGGTTTTGGGGGGTTAATTTAGGTGTTTCATATATTGTGTTAGTTAGCTATAATTAATAGAGAGAAGTGTCCTCTCTTATGTCCGTGCTTGGTCGACGCTACGTACTATACATACGTATAGAGAGGACTAGACACGCTAGCAAGCTAGTAAGCAAACGAAGGAAACAGAAGATCGTCATGAACATATATGCATACAGAGAGAAGTGATATCGACCACCTCTCCTTCTCCGAGAGATTGGTCGAACAACAAGTTCTCGTATATCTATCCGACACTACCGGCTACATATATAGAATAATTATCTCTTACAAATATAATCTCCTATCATACGGACGCATGGTCCACATAGTATTCTCCGTCTTCAGCGATCACGTGGTCAAGAAAGAATGCCGCCAATTCCTCTTGAATTGCTCGCATGCGAGCTGGTGCTAGGAGTTCATCCCGCTTCCGAAACATCTAATTTAAAGAAGGGGGTCAATACATATATATATATATATATATGAATGAATGAAACTCAACACAATTGATGGTAATAAAATAAAATTGTGAATGTTGTTATTTACGTACTTCATATTGTTCGTCCGTGTAGCCCCGCTCACAGGTCGTGTGGCGGATGGACTCGCAAACATAGTATCCACGGAAATCATTCCCTTGTTCCTGCCACAACCACTTTACAAGAAATAGAGGTCAATCAAACTGATAAGCAAGAATGCCAAATGGTATTGATGAAACTAGCGCTTGAATCACTAGTAGATGCGCGGAACATGCTACTATAGTACTTACTTTCGGGTGTCTAAATTGTAGCTCCTTAGGCAGTCCCGGAGCTTTTCTGGTGAATTTTCTCCAAACCTTGCCGGACAAAGAAAACAATTACTTGATATATCAGGAAATGAGCAAAGTTGCTGATATGGTGGATAATGATCGATTTAACTTACTTCTTGAGTATTTGAGTCATGTCTGCGTAGTCCTGGGGATCTTTTCGTCTTGAGTCTAAGACGGTTACTAGTCCCTATTCAA
>NW_025291588.1:0-1053 GCF_018294505.1 Triticum aestivum | reverse complement strand
TTCACAACGGCCATCCTCCCTAATGCCGGAGACGCTGTCCATTTGCTGTCGTGCACTGTGCCGTGTGCCTCTTACTATGTGCTGCTGGAGCTGCCTTGACGATGGCCGCATGAACCGTACCGGAGCCTATTCATCCCCGCCATTGTTCACGATGCCGGAGCGGCTCCAACTTCGGATCCGTACAGAGTCCCGGCGCTGCTTCCCCGTAGCCGTCGACCGTCGCGACATCGCTATTTCGCTGCCGCCGGTCACCACCGCAACCGCGCCGGCCTCACCGACTCGGTAGCTGGACCTGCCTACTTCACCATGCCACCAGATAGGTCGCACCCTCATCTCAAATCACTTAATTTTAGGTGTCAGTTGTCTGAATTTTTATTCTGGGCCAATCGATTCCCAATGGGAAGCAGCACCCCTCGAGGCGACGAAGCTCCTAGGCTGTTGGTTGGCTGGTGTCTAACGTAAGGGTGCGGTGCCGCAAGTTCGCCACGTAAGCAGCGCTTAGATGGGTATCTTAGAGTTGCGTGGGTTGAAGGTACTGCCGCCGTCGGATCTGGATGACGGGGAGTCTTTGTGGATTGGCCCGGGGCGGCGCAACCACAGCAGTGCGGTGGGGCGGGGAGCGGGGTTTTGGCCGGGGCCACGGACGGCGGAGGCAGGCTGCTCTGTCGTTGGTCGTTGGCTCTTCGGGGAAGATTCCGAACAGTGTCACCCGGGAGGCACAAGACGGCCATCAAGCCATCCGGCGTAGATCAGACAATACCAAAATAAAATAAAATCGTGCGACCCCAATTTAGTCTTCGGTCAACAGACGTGTGACCATTCTCGTACCTTGCTATTGATCTCTTAGTGTATTTCTTCAGATCAAAGAGATATGTCGTTCTTAACATTATGTGTTATCTGCATCTTCAGACGCACCATCTTCCAACTCACCGCAGCTGCTCCAACAAGGGAAGCATACCCCAAAAGGGAGCTATAGTCCCCACTCAATAGTTCCCTACATCGAATGCACATGCCCGACATGGACAGACACAACAACTGCAGGGCCGTCGACAA
>NW_025291587.1:0-1053 GCF_018294505.1 Triticum aestivum | reverse complement strand
TTCAGCCAGTATTTGAGAAATGTTTTTGAAGGTATCTGATAAATGTTCAAATATGTATTTAAAAGACTGTTCATCATGTATTACAAACAATATTCAACATGTATAGAAAATGGTCCGTTTCTACTGGAAATATGTACAATGTAAATTAAAAAAAAGTCGGCATGTATTTAAAAATGAAAAAAGAAACCCAAAAAACACACTACATAAAACGAAAAGATAGATGAAAATTGTATTCAAAGCACATACAAGGAAAGCAAAGGAAGAAAAAAACATGGAAGCTTCTAAATCCTGTCCAAACCGATCCATAGAAGATTCCCAAAACCGCTTCGTGAAGTTTCAGTATTGGGCCAGCCCGCTAGCCTCAAGCCAGAGGTGAGACGGTAGATGGTCTCGCTGCGAAATCACTAATTGAGGAGTACTCCTTACAACGATCACTCTCATCTCCCAAAGTTGCGACAAATGGCGCTCATATGAAACCGTGCGGTTCAAATCTCCCCAGGTTGCGACAAGTTGCTAATTGAGGAGTTTTTCCTTTTTTTATTCTTTTTATTCAAAACGTTTTATCCTTAAAACTGTACGGTCCAAATCTCGAACCGTTTTCACTATTGGATTCCTCACGTCGAGGTCATCAAAACTAGATCCCATGGTGATAGGTTTTCACGAAAAAATTCACAAAAAAAAATCGGATGAAAACACTGAACCGGGAGCACATTTTTTTTTCTTTCCAGAAGCCGTTTCCGAGAGGCATGGTCGTGGCTCTCGCGGAAGCAAATCCGTATCTCTCACGAAGCAAAACCATGCACCTCACGGAAGAAAAAGAAAAAGGAAATGTGTTCATGGTCGTGCCTCTCGCGAAAGCAAAATCATGCCTCTTGCGGAAGCAAAACTGTGTCTCTCACAAAAGAAAAAAAATGTATTTTTTTCATTTCCGAGAGGCAAAACCGTGCCTCTCACGAAAGAAAAAAAAAGAAAACGTGTTTTTCTCGTTTCCGAAAGGCGCGGCCGTGCCTCTTTGCGGAAGCAAAAACGTGCCTCACATAAAAGAAAAAAAAA
>NW_025291586.1:0-1053 GCF_018294505.1 Triticum aestivum | reverse complement strand
TTTTGCCGGCCTTCTTATCCGCTAAGTACTTAGGGCAGTTCCGCTTCCAGTGACCGCTTCCCTTGCAATAAAAGCACTCAGTCTCGGGCTTGGGTCCATTCTTTGGCTTCTTCCCGGCAGCTTGCTTGCCGGGCGCGGCAACCTCCTTGCCGTCCTTCTTGAAGCTCTTTTTACCCTTGCCTTTCTTGAACTTAGTGGTTTTATTGATCATCAACACTTGATGTTCCTTCCTGACTTCTACCTCCGCTGATTTCAGCATAGCAAATACTTCAGGAATGGTCTTTTCCATCCCCTGCATATTGAAGTTCATCACAAAGCTCTTGTAGCTTGGTGGAAGCGACTGGAGGATTCTGTCAATGACCGCATCATCCGGGAGATTAACTCCCAGCTGAGTCAAGCGGTTATGCAACCCAGACATAGTGAGTATGTGCTCACTGACAGAACTGTTCTCCTCCATCTTACAGCTGAAGAATTTGTCGGAGACTTCATATCTCTCGACCCGGGCATGAGCTTGGAAAACCATTTTCAGCTCTTCGAACATCTCATATGCTCCATGTCTCTCAAAACGCTTTTGGAGGCCCGGCTCTAGGCTGTAAAGCATGCCGCACTGAACGAGGGAGTAGTCATCGAAACGTGCCTGCCAAGCGTTCATAACGTCTTGTTCCGCAGGGAGAACGGGTGCGTCACCAAGCGGTGCTTGTAGGACATAATCTTTCTTGGCAGCTATGAGGATGATCCTCAGGTTCTGGACCCAGTCCGTATAGTTGCTGCCATCGTCTTTCAGCTTAGTTTTCTCTAGGAACGCGTTGAAGTTGAGGACTACGTTGGCCATTTGATCTACAAGACATATTGCAAAGATTTTAGACTAAGTTCATGATAATTAAGTTCAACTAATCAAATTATTAGTGAACTCCCACTTAGATTAGACATCCCTCTAGTCATCTAAGTATTACATGATCCGAGTTAAACTAGACCGTGTCCGATCATCACGTGAGACGGACTAGTCAACATCGGTGAACATCTTCATGTTGATCGTATCTTCTATACGACTCA
>NW_025291585.1:0-1053 GCF_018294505.1 Triticum aestivum | reverse complement strand
TGCAGGTGTGCTCAGGGCGATGGGCCCAGACCCCTGCGCGCTTAGGTTTAGACCGGCGTGCTGGTCTCTCTGTTGTGCCTAGGTGGGGCTGCGACGTGTTGATCTTCCGCGGCCGGGCATGACCCAGGAAAGTGTGTCCGGCCAAATGGGATCAAGCGTGTTGGGTTATGTGGTGCACCCCTGCAGGGAAGTTAATCTATTCGAATAGCCGTGATCTTCGGTATCAGGACGACTTGGAGTTGTACCTTGACCTTATGACAACTAGAACCGGATACTTAATAAAACACACCCTTCCAAGTTCCACAGACAACCCGGTGATCGCTTTTCTACAGGGCGACGAGAGGAGGATCGCCGGGTAGGTTTATGCTATGCGATGCTACTGGAGCTGCTACTTGGAGATGCTACTTGGAGATGCTACTTGGAGGACTTCAATCTACTCGCTTCTACTTGATGCAAGACGGAGGCTGCCAGAAGCGTAGTCTTCGACAGGATTAGCTATCCCCCTCTTATTCTGGCATTCTGCAGTTCAGTCCACTGATATGGCCTCCTTACACATATACCCATGCATATGTAGTGTAGTTCCTTGCTTGCGAGTACTTTGGATGAGTACTCATGGTTGCTTTCCCCCCCCCCTTTTCCCCTTTTTCTTTCTTTCTGGTTGTCGCAACCAGATGCTGGAGCCCTGGAGCCAGACGACTACTACCCCGGAGGTGCCTACTACTGCGTGCAGCCCGCTGACGACGATCAGGAGTAGTTTAGGAGGATCCCAGGCAGGAGGCCTGCGCCTCTTTCGATCTGTATCCCAGTTTGTGCTAGCCTTCTTAAGGCAAACTTGTTTAACTTATGTCTGTACTCAGATATTGTTGCTTCCGCTGACTCGTCTATGATCGAGCACTTGTATTCGAGCCCTCGAGGCCCCTGGCTTGTATTATGATGCTTGTATGACTTATTTATGTTTTAGAGTTGTGTTGTGATATCTTCCCGTGAGTCCTTGATCTTGATCGTACACATTTGCGTGCATGATTAGTGTACGATTGAATCGGGGGCGTCACA